>NW_017534925.1:0-22988 GCF_001853355.1 Bactrocera latifrons
GATTTCATCCGGCCAAGGGCTGTTATTCGACGATATAACCCCTGTTGGAGCAGTGAGTATTAATTTAAGTGGCTAGACGTTCATCCATCTTGGTGAATGCCAGGACTAGACCACGGAGTCGTCTCACCCACCATCAATCTTACGCCGAATTTGAATACCAGAAGGACCTACTCCTTTAAATCATAAACTTTAATACTTTTTTAATGGTCGCCATCAAAAGGGGTATCATCCGAGGTGTTTTTTTTTACGTGGCAAGTCCCAAATCCAATTCACAACCTCGGGGAGGGTTGATTCGGCTTCTCTAGAGGATACCTGATCTTTCCTTTTTACTAAGCTAACTTGAGCCATATATAAAATAATCGGTTCTGGCCATTAATAAGTGAATGGCGTCCAGAGAAGTTTCCTTCTACACACGGCTCCATCCTGCAAGCACTATTTTGAATGGCTCAGGACCTAAATGTTGCATAAAAACCACTTAAATAAGGTTTGGTATCAACACAAGCTAAAAAAGCCTGCCATACGTATTAACATAAAAAACTTCTTCAACCATATGCAAACTGCTACTAAATTCCATAAAAGTCGACCCAGATATAAAGCGAGAAGTTGGGAGCGAGGAGTGATAAAAAGTGGGTCACTTACGAAAACCCAAAGCGAAAGCAGTCGTGATTGAAACGCAGTGACCTGCGCGCAAGCTTCTTCCAAACAGGATTGTTGGTATGGTTCGGTGGRMTTGGCTGGGAATCATCTACTATGAGCTGCTCTCCCTACTGCTAAATTTTTATTTGGATCAGTACACGTCACTCAGAAGCGATCAACTTTGGCCGATAGGTGAGATACTGTGTGTCATCAGCACAACGGCAGCCCACAAACATCGCCAGAAGATAGCTCGGAAAACCGTTTGGGATTTTCATTTCCATTAACCTTATAAGCGGTACCTGGCACCAGGTTATTACTACTTGTTCCTGTCTATCTCGATTGAGTTTGCCGATAAAAAAAATTCGTCTCAAGAGAAGCTTGCGAAAATCAACTGTCACATTTTTTTTTTTTTTTGCTGATAGGGACAAGGGTGTCTGTGAGAGTGACGTTTCTACTGGATTTCTTTTTACTATTTCCTATATTAATTAAATAAACAAATTCAACTCCTTTTGCTTTCCCAAAAGAGATGTAATTACATAATAAAAAGTCTCCTCATCCACTGTTAGAGTTTCGGTAGGAAAGAACCTTTAAAGTAGACGAAATTTCTAGAGGAAAAATTAAGTTGCACGGTTTTGGCTCCGCTTTTCTTCCACAATATTGTATATCATATTATGTCTTTCATTCCAACCTAAGTATTTCAAGTGGTGTATGCTCATACCGAAATTAAACTGTAAAGTTTTCTATCTTCATAACTTTATTCATAACAATCAAATATTACCGTACGAAAATTTTTAGAATACTGTTTTAACTGAACAACTTTGCTCTAAGTTGGCTAATATCCAACATTTCGAATTTCCAACAGGGTAAACACTTTCACCGCACGTTGAGTATCTTCATGTGCTGTTGCTTTACTATTTTGTGGCATATTTTTGGGGTTGGCTTGAAGCGCTAACAGTAAAGTCGAGAAGTGGTTGGCGCTCTATGGCAGTGGGTCGGCAAGTACAGTTAATATGCAAAGGAAACGTTGCTGTTTGTATGTATTATTGTATTTAGTTATTGCTAGCTGCGGTACAGTTGCGCTTGAACATAATTTTTATTGTTAAGAAAAATATGCAGAATTTTAACAGGTCACAACAGTACACAACGGTAATTAGATTTAACAAGCGTAAGCTTCATAAAACGAAGCCACTTTGTCATGAGCTTGAATGCTTTCGATTTCAAAAGCTCGTAAAGTGATTAGATTTACTCCCACCATTTATGAAAGCCAATTTTGAAGAATTACCAAAAAATTACCCTGCCAAATGAAATTGCCTAATTCGCTAATTAATTGCTGTAAAATTTTTTGTGCCGCCTTTGTATGTCGAGTGACCCAGTTTTTTGCCTTATTGTGGGTGAACGGTGAGTTTTTTCATGCATTCGGTATGGTGGGTTTTCGCTTTTGCAGGGGTCGTTGTTGGTTTTTTGTTTGCGGTCACTATTGTTGCATTTTTGATTGACAGCGAAATTTCAAAACGACAGATGCAACAATTTTTTTTTTTTTTTTTGGTATAATAAGTTAAAAATAGAGTTAGGCATTAGAAAGCCAATAATTTAAATTGTGCCCATTGGTGGTGGGTAATTTTAAATGGTATATATGTATAATATGTTTGTATATGAGTTTGATATGTGTTGTTTTATACACAAAAGCGTCTATAAATTGGCTATTATTTATATACATTATATATAACCAATATTTAAATATTTTTTCTTTATGATCAAATTTGACCCGGACTTCCAAAAACGCACATTTTCACTTATTTGAATACAAATCTTTATTATAAACTGCAGAATAGGCTCCTGAGCCAATATTTATCCAATTTTCCTTGACCCTTAGTGACTTCGCCGAATTTTGGCCCTTAAAGTTTCGACTCAATCTTGGAGTACCGTTGACTAAATTGTTGGATGGTTTCGATGTTATATTCGAAAGTCAACGTCTTGTCGGTACTACTGTATGTGATGTATTTGATGAATCACCTATGAGCATCTCTTTTGCGACCTTTACTCGACGTCGTTTTTGCAAAAGATTCAGTTCTCTTGTCAGTGCTCACGTTTCATACCTAAAACATTAACGAAAATTTATTGAGTCGACATGACGATTATCAAGCACCGTTTCTCCTTTGTTTCCGGTTAGTCATTGTATGACTTGTAAGGATGAGGAAATCCATAGAAATCCTTAAACTTTCGGCGGAATGTTGCACCAGCAAAGTAGTTGTTGCATCGAGGGGCCAGTTAGATCTGATTTACTGCTGATTAGGACAAAATAAAGCGCATTATATATGTATACCATAATCGGCTGGGCTCCGAAACTCAGTGGTTTGATACAGACCGTCCAAGAATGCAGGGAATGCCGGTATGCCTGTGCCTATGGCATTAGCTAGTCACTAGTCTGATATTTTGCACCGGCTTAAGTAAGTTTGTTTATGTTGCTCCCCAAAGAAATTCGAAACTTTCCGGAATTTACTATTCACACTACTATTCTTTCCTTTGAGATCACATTCAGTTTGATATTCGGATTGGAACATAACGGTTTTGCAAACTAGCACAAAATGGTCTCAGTGAGTCATATAAACTTTAAATAATGAATAAAATGTAAAGAGAACTACAAATCTTGCGACTGAGTCGAGGTTTTACAAGCATCTCTTGAAGTTTCTCTGTAAGGAGCAAAACAAAGACCATTGCTTCTCGCCTCACAGATCTTTTTGATCAGTAATTAGTACCAACACTTTTCGCAATAAATGATGTTACCTTAATTCATTTATTCTCCGATCCTATTACAACAATAATAATAGATATGTGTGTGTGTTCCTCGTGTTACTGATTTGATTTCAACTCGATATTTGTTTCTTTTTTTATTACCTTGGAAATAAAAATAAAAGTTTTATGTCTGTCGTTTTAATTTTTCGCCTATATAAAACAACAAATAACAACACAGACAATAACAGTTAAACACAGCGGTGAATATGGATTAGTCGTGACAAAAACAATTGCATGTATATTGTAGAAACATACCTCTAGGGAAATACGAGTGTCATCGTGTTCACCTACTATAGCCAGGTTCTTCTCCATCTGGGTTCCTCTGCTTCTCCCGGCGCGTACTGCGTCGAATACTCCCAGAGCTGGAGTGTTTCAGTCCATTCGGACGACATGACCTAACTGCTGTCTGTTAATTCGCTGAACTATGTCAGTCTCTTCGTATATCTCATTTAACTCAGCATTCCATCGAATATGATATTCGCCGTGGCCAACGCGCAAAGGACCATAAGTTTTCTGCAGAATCTTTCTCTTGAAAACTCGTAACGCTGACTCATTAGATGTTGTCATCATTCATGCCTCAGCACACCATAGAATGACGGGGATGGTGAGTGACTAGTGGAGTTTGGTCTTTGTTCGTCGAGAGTGGACTTTACTTCTCAATTGCCTACTCAGTGTGAAGTAGCACCTGTTGACAAAAGTTATTCTCCGTTGGATTTCAAGGGGGTCTTTGTTATTGGTGTTTTGTTGGTTCCAAGATAGAAGAAATTATCTACGACTTCGAAGTTATGACTGTCAACAGTGACGTGGGAGTCAAGTCGCGAGTTTGACGACTGTGTGTTTGATGACAGGAGATATTTCGTCCTGCCCTCGTTCACTATCACTCATTTGCTTCGCTTCTTTGTCCAACCTGGAAAAAGCAGAACTAACTTAACTTTATATCTTCATATGATTTTTTTCCAGCAAGGTTCATTTTATGTTTTCAAATCAATTGGAGCGTGGAGTTGTTATGCCTGCTTGGGAGCACCCTCCGTTTTGGGGTAGAATAGAACTTTTATTGCTCAAGTAAAAGTGAAATTTGTTGTAAATGCGCGTATTTACTTAACTTGTGCAACTGAGCTACGAATAAAGTTCGGAAGGTAAAGGTTCGTTGTTAACGAAATGGACAACAATCAAATTGAATGAATGCAAATACAATTAGTTAATGGCTTGTCGATATTTTCACATGTGTGTCAAACTATAAAAAATGTACAAAAAAACGTTGTTTTTATGAAATCAATATAAATTATTATATGTCACTTTAGAGAAGAACGATGTTTTCTGAATAGAATTCAGATTTAATTAAAAAACGTATAGATCTCCACAGGTATTAAGATACCATTGAACCACATTCCACCACTCTTCAAGGGTGATACACTTGTTATCGTGACAATTCAACTTTTCGATACTATTTTTGTAGCACGGATTGTTCTTTGTCATTCAAAATAGGTCTCAGTTTCGATGATCACATCTACATCCGACGAAAGTTGCTTCTCCGCTAACATTTTTTTGAGATCTAAGAACAGAAAATAGTCGCTGGGCTCAGATATTGGATATTATTGGATGCAGATCAATAATTTTGCCAGAAAAGATCTAAATATTATATTAAGAGGCAATTTTTCTACAGAAATATACCCTCAAAAATTATGTGTAATAAATTTGAGCGATTTTAGGGTATATAGTATATTAAAGATGACGCAATGCGGTTTCATTGGCGAAAGCACATCAAGCTCTAATTTCAAAAATTTTTTGGCAATTGATAAAAAAAAATAAATCGTATCATTAGAACGTATTTTTTTTTATCATTTGTTTATTTATTCTAAATCATCTTCCAAAACAAAAAAAATTCACAAAGTTAGGCGTTGAACAATCATGGGCTATACATACATATTGATTACTACAAACGTCATTCGCAATAAAATGACAAAATCGACTCATGTCGATTACCAATTTTAAAACAAAACTTAATGTTGGCTCTTTGTTCGAATAGCACAAACATACTGACACTTAAAACGCAATAACTTCACTTCCATTCAATGAAATGAAATGAAATTCTCACTAGACGAGCGATAARGAGCAAATTCTAACGCACAAGTCGACATATTGATGGCACCACCATCGTTCGCTAGATTCAAAAATTCCTGTTTACATTGGAACGCACCTTGTAAAACAAAAATTTCAAAAATATTATTTATCTGTAAGAAAGCTGCTATCGCTTTGGAAGCTTGTGTTGTTGTTTTGAAATTTGTCGAAATGGCGGTGATTTGAACAAAAAGTATCGAATTTGGACCTTTTTTACTACAGTTTTTCGTAGAAAAAAGTAGGAAGATTTCAAAAGCGATTGACGTTTAAAATATTCTCTCAAAATTCGAACTGGATAACTTCGAAACTCTTCTTTTGAGAGTGGGAACTGTTTTAATTTCGATTTCAAATACGAGTAATGCAACAAAAAAAAAAAAAAAAAAAAAAAAAAAAAAAAAAAAAAAAAAAAACAATAATTATTTTAATGCAATATTTGGCACAGATACCACTGACAGTTGTAGCAACCTAGAAAAAAAAAATACTTCATCGAATGTCTTTTCGCGCAAAATTTTAATTAAAAAGTCTTACTAGTTTTTGCCCATAATAGTACGCTGTCACTTCGTTAAAAATTTCAACTTTCCCTTCAAACAATTTTAGAAAATTTAGTAAAACAAATTTAATACGATTATTTTAAAGTTTTAAGAGTTGGATTTTGAAGAAAACTATAAAAAAAAATTTATTTCTGTTTTTGTTAATTCTTTATCATTTTATTTTTGTTTTTCTATTTAGTTTAATTTTGTTCATATTATTTCTTGTTGGAATTACTTCGGCTCATAAAAGTGAATAAAAATTATCTTGATTTGTGAACTTCATTTCGCACTTTGCTTCATTTCACTGGCAATCATTCATTAATGTAAATATATGCATCTCACTTCGTAACTCTAGCCACATTCAAATGTAGTTCAAGGTTGCCAAAAGAGAAGCAAAAACGCCGGCAACTATAGCGCAGCAATATTAACAAAAACATAATGGAGAAGGCAAATATTGTTAAAACTGCGATAACAACAAAAAATAGCAAAAATAAAACGCTTGATTGGATGGCGTATGGAAAGACGATAGAAGAAAGAAAGGTTGGTAATAATTAATAGGAAAATAAGTGAGTAAAGGTTAGGTGATTTTGTTTCTTTTTTTCGCTCATTGGAAAACGCACAATATTTTCTCGATTATATAACTTGCTACAAAAATAGATTTTCTTGGGAAGAAAAGGATGTGTCTGAAAATTTTCAGATTGTTACCTGAAAAACTGAAGATATCTATCTAAAACCTAACGATATCTGCACAACTAGTCGCATTTATATAGAGCAACAGTGAGACGGATCGACTAAATTGACTTAGTTCATCACGTCGATCATTTATATGCGTACTCTCTTTTGGTTGTTACAAACTTCGTAGCAAACTAAAACCTGTAAAAAACCAAGAAAAACGGACCCCCTAGAAAAATGTCAATTGCACTAGCTCTGACACATATTATACTTCGATAAGCCTTTTAATTAGCAAAATAATACAATTACAACTTACTAATAGCAGACACGCAGAACTGTCAAATCACTTTACCGTTATGGCCTTTGACAGGTTCCATTTAAACTACGATTACAACTACGAACCAAAACGACTGCTGCCAGCTTATAAAAAGTCAAGTTCAGAAACATTTACACTTTTGCTCTTCGCTTGAAGGCAGACAACCATGAAAAAGCGAAAATGTAAATCGAGGTTTCGGGCACAACTCAATTCTTTGGGCAAATAATTGCTCGCAACTGGAATGAAAGAAGACATTGTCATTAAAATGAACACCTTCGCTTTCAGCACACCTTCCCACATTTTTACGCCCAAAAGCGCTCGCTGTTTTTCACACTTATTAATCGTTCAATGATTTCGGTTAGCCACAAGCGACTGGCATTGGTATGCCCTTTACGAAAGCGACGGACTGCAAACAATCACAGCTCATTTACCACTTATGTCTATATGTACGTTTGTATGTGTCCACTCGAAACCGCCCCCTTTTCGGGCAATTTGCTGTAACACCGTGCCGATTGTTTAAAAGCAACTGAGTAATTTAAATGAGCCGTGGCACGACGCGTGGGCGATTGATTGAACAATCGGTGTCACTTCGTCTCGTCTCAATGCACACAGCAAATGTTAAAGCGCGCACGTTTGTTTGTTTGGTAGTCGTCACAGCCGATTGTCGATCGTTTGCCATATGGTCCGGATGTTCAATTGCATCATTCGGCAAGTCGCCAGCCAAGCGTTGCGTTGCTGCGTCGCACTTGACTGTTGGCAACCAAATGTCGGCTTGTGCAATGCCACATCGGCTCACACACGAACCTGCACACCTTTTCTGTAAATATACATATGCGTTTTCACGACTGCGTTGACTATCAATTACTTTTGCTTTTGTTTCTTTGTTTCATTTTATATGAAATTGTATGTGAATATGCTCTTTCGTATATAAAATATATTTACATATTTAATGCTGCTGTTGACTTCGATCATTTGTTTATTTATTATGTGTAAAAAGTGTGGCAATCTCTGACGTCATTTGTTGTGTGAATGCAGATCAAGTTTATCATTGATTTGTGCTGGTTCGGTATAAAATATACAACGAACAGCTGACTGCTGAATTATTATGATTCACCAACCTCACATACTACATATAGCACATATCGTCTGTTTGATACAAAGGGTGCTAAAAGAGAGAAAGCTTCAGGGAAGTCGACATATTCAGTTTAAGGCTGATGGCTGAAGTCTAATTCCAGTATCTGTTGACCAGGGATGCGTGATTTGACTTCGTTTCGTGATTTGGGAACCACCTCGTTGAAACCACTACCAAGGAAAAGAGATCAAACTCTACAAGTCAACATCTGATGAGTCGGCATGTGTACGAGAGAAAGGTTCTGAAGCAGATATATGATCCTTTGCGCGAATACCGCAGTCCATGGAACCTTCAGCTGTATGAAATACAGCAACCCCGGCTTGTTAATATTGTCCGGATGGATGAGAACGCTGTAGTTTTGAAAGTATTCCATTCCATACCCGCCGGTGGAAGCAGAGGAAAACCTCCACTCCATTGAAGAGATCATATGGAGAAGAACCTGGCTGCACTACGTAGTATCTCCATTGTTATATAAGTTTGTCATTATAATAGAAACTTTGAAACTTGGAAGGGATCATTCTAAGCATACAAAGCATTGTTTTAAGGTCCTCCTGGAGGTAGGAGGAGGATATCTGTATAAATTTCAATGTTTCCAAACCGACGTTGCTGCAATTAAGATTAAAATTTACGCTCCAGTGTGTAGCCTTCTTCAGAGAAGTGGCTATCCGCTCTCATGGCAATGCGGCGATAGTAGCTTTAAGCTCACCAATCGTGTATTCAGAGCTGGTTAAGTTATGCCTACCCTCGTTATCAATGGCAACGATATCACTACCACACCGTTCGCACGACAGGCGGATCTACGTACCCGGAACGGACCCCTGGGCTTCCATCAATTTATGCGCTGTCGCAAGAATCTTTTGACCTAAGATCAATCGAAGGGGATTAAGTGAGCTCTTTGCTCTCAATAAGACTAGCCTATTCCTAGTTGTGGCCAAGCCATTGCCTTATCGGCGTCCAAGATGTAGATTGAGAATCTTCCGGATGCCAGTTGAAACTGTATGGAAAAAGACGAGATGAAATCATCTCAGTACTTCCTTCTAGATTTCCCCGCGTTTGTGAGATCAAGGGTTAAACACTTGCAAACTCTTAGAAATTAAACGCCTGAGCAAATTTTTAATTTCGAATTACAGGAGTAGTCCAAGTGCGATCTTTGAATCAGCCATCAAACCTAATCTAATCAATCCTTTAAAAAACCTTTATCTTTTTGCGCCTGCATAATTCTCTTATCACATCATATTTGCTCTCTTTGGTGATAAATTAACATCGACGGCACTTTCCGCAATTCAAACCGATAGGGGCATATCCAGATAATGTGGTGAACCTCCAAAATCTGCAATTAAATACTCAAACTCAAGGCATCCATTTTGGTCTGGACGAAAGTCTACTCATTACCTGCTCGGCAGAAATTGGTCTTTATTCGAAAATTTATTTTCACAATAAAAAAAAAAAAAAGAAATGTTAAACTTCCAAAGTCACAACACATAAGGCGTCTACTATCTATTAAAACATTTGCTTCGGAGAACTGTTACTCTCTAATTTGATATCTCAATTTATTGTTCCCTACCTAACTTCGTGTTGTCTCCTATTAAAATGTGGGATTGGTTCGACGTAGAGAGTTCTTTCCACAACTTCAGTAGTATACCGTTCTTAAAAGTGCTATTAATATAGGGGGATCTTTCACCGGACAGTTTGTACTAAGTTTTTCGGTGAAAATTTTAAATATTTGCTTGTTTGAATTATTGAATATTTTAGCCTTGACACAAGAAATTGACATCATGAACATCGCCAATGGAATGTCTTGGAAAACAATATCTACTTCTGTCATATCTATGTATGTATAAAAATTTCTATACACATTTCACAGTATTTACTTAGCTGTGTCGCATTAGTAAACTATTCAATCCATGCTCGAGCAAAAATATTTCCGCCTTAGTCGGGGGGTTCGTCAGTTTCGCGAGTATTTCCTTATCATTTCCAGCCTTCAATGCTGGAAAAAACAACATTGCACGAACAACGTAATCTCGCTGGAACGGTAAAGGCACGAACAAGCGTGTGCTAACCCACACATCGAAAAATCGTCTGGCAAATAAGAAACTTCTGTTTTTCTAGTTTAAATATTAACACACATTTTTATAAATAAATAAAACAAAAAGAATGTATTTGTCATCGCTTTTCTCCACTTGAACAGCAAAATTTCATATCAGATCTAACATTGCAATAAATATGTATAAAAAGTATTCCTTCGTAGGCAATATTTGTGTGCCCCTGAGTTTTGTACAATTCAAATTATCTAGCTACATATTTTTCTAAGAATATCATTTAAATATTGTAAGTGAGTTGTCACTTSRTAGTCACTRTTTTGTGTATCCAATCGAGGTAGGCGGAGATGTCCGTATACACCGCGGGATGGCCGGCCATGCCGCAACGTGTGAAGCCGTAACTCACCACACCGTAGGCGACCCAACGCGAGTATTTACGATCGAAATACATGAGTGGCGCGCCGCTGTCGCCGGCACAAGTATCCTTGGCGAACTCGCCGCCCGCACAGACCTGCTTCGAGCCCAAATCGATACCGAATGTCGACAAAATCTTCGTGCAGTTGTCGCGTTCTACATATGGTATACGCAGCTTCAGCTTGATCGGGCTGTGTATGTTGCGAAAGTATTTATTAACTGTGAGAGAATATTGAAAGTGTGGAAGAGTTAAAAAAAAAACATTTCCATAGCAACTCAAAATCTCCAACAAGTATGATGTACTTACATAAGTCGGTGCGTCCCCAACCGGAGACCGAAAACATTTCACCTACTTTATAGGGGCTCTCCTCATCTTGGCTTGGCAGACAAATTGGCATAATGAAATGCGTGAAGGACACTGCACGTTTCAGTCGTATTATGGCAATATCGTTGAATTTAGTAAACGAATGTTCATTGTATTCGGGATGCACGAARATRCGTTCGTGGCCGATGTCTACGGCAGCGTCCGCACAATTCAGATAATCGGGTTCCTCAATGCAGTCTGGTTCGGTTTTCACGTTGAATTCGCCTAAGCGTACGAGCTTCCTAAAAAGTGGGGCAAAAAGCTTTGCTATTATTCATTTAAGTGAGGTTAGGTTTGTTTTCGTAACAGTGATTTCGTAATTTGTCGCTCTTTCAGAGATTTAGAAGATTCGTTAATACAAGTCAGAGCTTTTTTTGGTGTACTATTCTTAAACGCTATTTTTTGTGGATAAGATTCTAACTTAAATGGAAATACAAAGTTTTCACTGTCCTTACAAAGTCAGCCTGAAGTTCGAAAACCTTTAAATTGTTCATATGGGGGTTCAGGGAATTATTGATCCGATTCAACCCATTTATAGCACACCGACATACTACTATCAGGAAAGTATTCTCCCTGAATTTTAATTATAAATCTGACACATTCAAGAAATATTTTCAGTAAATGGGCCAAACATAGGTACTGAGGTCCAAATATTCGGTACACAGGAATTTAAGCACTTTTTGTTGGATTTGTAAAATTTTTTGTCATAAGTTGGTACACCTCAAAAATACTATTCGTGGTAGTAAAACCTTCCCGATTTTCCTCTTATATTAGAATTGTGTTATATGGGAAATAGGCGTGGTTGTAGTCGGATTTCACCCATTTTCACACTACAACTTAAAAATTTTAGATAAGTGTAACAAACCAAAGTTGGTTTAAATCGGTCTGGCGGATTTCGAGATATGTGTTTTCACCTGAAARTGGGCGGTGCCACTCCCATCGTCCCATTTGGACCCCGATTACATTAAGGTTCAACTCCCATATCTTGGATCTTTTTGGATTTTATTGCACACATTTTCTCACGTTGCTGCCATTTACTATTTTTACACAGACTCTGAGCCCCAAGGATAACCAGAAGTCACTGATTAAAGACAGCTGTCTCAAAATTTAACGCAAAAGGCATTAGAACACTCATAATCTTAAATTACTGTATTTAAAGAAAATTCTGAAAACAGGGCTTTTAACTGAATTCATTTTAAAAATTCCGTTATATTCCTCTCCCTTAATCCCCCACCGTTCATTTGTATCTCTAACAAGAGCTCAGTCACTTTCAATTTCACTAACAGTTCATTATTTTTCCGCTCTTCGCAAACTTACAATCCTTTTTTTTCACGCACACCCTCGCCCCGCACACAATGCGCCGCTGTCAGAATATGACGATCGTCGATGAGCGCGCCACTACAGCCGAATTCATCTGCGAATGAAAGGAAGTTGAACATCACTTTCCACACACACAAATCACTTAAGTACACAAGCGTGAAATGAAATCATACTTGAATTGTACACAAACAACGCCAGCCACGGAAACTCATCCAGTTCGGCGATTTCGCCGCCGTAAATACGATTTGTCACCTGTTTGCCACATTCGTTGCGCAAATTGAAACTCTCAGCCGGTTCCACGGTCTGTATGCGACGTTTCAATTTCTTCCGTTTGAATTGCGCGGTCACATTTTGAAAACGACGATATTCGAATTTCGAAAACTTCAGTGACGGATATAGATAGTCCTGTCCATTAGCTGGACAACAAACCATGGGCTCCGGCGCAAGCGAGTCACATTCTTTACACGAGCACTGCACTTTCTTTAGAAAATTCACTTTTTCGGCGGATATATTCGGCACGCTGCGCGCCTGCAGATAAGCCGAACAATTGCCGACGGTCACGCAAACACCCACTTTAGCCTCATTAGGTATATCACACTTTTGCTGAGCAGAGGCCGGTTCAACCGTTGAAATGTATTTATTTTCGTTCACTGTTGAGGGGTCAATTAATGGAACGTCTGTATTGGCGCGCGCCTTCAATACGACTGTTAGCGACAATGTGACGAGCAAACGGTGGAAGTGCATTGTTAACTTGCGATGTCACCGATTCGGAATTTCGAAAATGTGCTACTCATATGTAAACAGCAAAGCGACCCAGTTGTCTAGTCGACACTGCAGAGCGTCGGTGGAGTCACGTAAAAAAACCTACGATTTATGTATGTATGTCGACGACCGTCCTCCTCGTCTCCGGCGATGTTACTAATGTAAGGCGCGTGACTTGAACGGGCTGCTCGCGGCAATAACTCAAATTTACCAATTCAATTGAATTATTCGTATAACGTTTCAGTTATCCGCTCAAAGCACAGGCACGACCACACCAGCTTGACGTACCGCTCGGCTGTGAACGCTATTTAAGCGCCCAACGCCAGTGCCGGCGAGAGTGAACGCGTAACGCTGTCAAGTTGTGCATTCGCAGCGCTTATAAGAAAGACGCTGTATAAATATTAGTTTATTTACGTTTGTTTCTTTGCTCCATCACAACGTCAATGTCGCGTATTTCACAAAAAACACCTGCCAAAGCAGTCACAGCTTTAGCAGCGGTTTCGTCTACCTCTCCTACGATTAATTTAATAACCAAATAAATATTCGGGAAAACAGTCGTAAAATAATTAGTCCATCAGCTGTGTCATGATATGGCGCCCTTATCTGTGCTCATTTAATGCGAAATCGCCAAGCGTCCATTTCGAAAACCAGATCTCCAAGCTGAGGCTGCGGTCATTTACACTTTATGTTTACCTTTTTATTCGTCATACACAGCGACGGCGGCGGCGCCGCTTCGCTATTAAGAGGGGACAAATCATGCAATGACGTAACGTCAAGCTCTYAAATGCGACGYGTGCGTACACTTCATGGTCGCCAAGCAGCATACTTTAAGCCGGTTCCGCACAATAACAACTTGTGTTGGTTTGAACAGCTGACAGCTGTTGCGGTTTCACTTTCGTTTAAGTCATGATTAAGTTATCTGATAATTAGAACGCTTTTGCTGCATACTTCTAGGCGCTAAGTTTAGCTTTAAGTTTCAGATGTTGAGGTTTTCAGTTTAAGATAGCTCTTTGTTTAGGAGTGTGTATTTAAATTCATTCATAAAGGGAGTTGAATACACTTGTACTTTGCTGATATCATTTAATACTAATTTAGCGAGTGACGAATCGAACATACAACTGGCATAATGTAGTAAAAACTGGCAAAATCAAATGGAGGTAAAATAAGAAGGGTTTAGCCATTTTAATGAGGTAACTGAGGACTTTGTTGAATTAAATTAAACGGCCTACCCACCATCACCCATCTTCAGGACCGGCATTCGCTATACGACCGATTAGACCACGTCCAGCACGCAGTGAAGAAAATATAGCAACTGGGGCTGAGAGTGTACACGAAGCCCATAGAGAGTCGATTCGGCGCCGTTCGCAGCAACTCAGACTGGCGTATGGAACGGCTTGGCGCATTTTACGTCAAGATACAAAACTGAAAACGCACAAAATACAGCTTGTGCAAGAGCTGAAACCGTCCCAAATGAGCTCGCTTTCCTCTATGAGCTCCTGAAAAGTTTCAATAACGTCCAACGTTTTAACCCAAAATTTTGTTACGCGTTGAGTCTTACTTCTCCTTCAATGAGTATGTAAACAAGCAAAATTGCCGCATTCGGAACGAAGAGTAACCTGAAGAGATTCAAGAGCTGCCATTTCATTCGAAAAAACCAAAGAAAGTGGGTTGTGGGTCGGTAGAACCTTCTATCCATATTTCTTCAAAAATGATGAACGACGACCCACACCGCGCCAAGATAATCTACTATACATATATATATATATGTATGTGATGCCTAAAATTCAAGCTCGTAATTTCGGCAAAAGTTGGTTTCAATAATTTGGCCCAACATCCTACACATCGCATCCATAAATGGATTTATTGAGAGAACACTTCGGTAAGCAGATAATATCACGTTTTGGGCCTGTCGATAGACCGCGAAGATCGTGTGATATTACACGGTTTGACTTTTTCCCGTGAGGATATGTAAAGATTAAAGTCGATGTGGACAATATCGTTTCGATTCAGGCCTTGGAGCAAAGCATCACGCGTGTGATTTGCCAGTTACCAGTTGAAATGCTTGAACGAGTCATTGAAATTTGGATTTAATGGATGAGCCATCTGAGACGTAACCGTGGCCAATATTTGAAGGACATAACCTTCAAAAAAAAAAAAAAAATTGCGAAAGAATGCTCTTTGGAATGATAATAAACACTCCCCATTGAATTTGAAGTTTCTGTGTTTTTTTTTTTTTTCTTTAGAAACTCAGTACGAACTTGTTATTATTATTCTTATTGAGAATTCTGACTATTGGATTTTATATTATATAAAAACTGTCAGAAATATAATGGGTACCTAATTTTACATGCCTAGAACCTATGTAGATGCCATCTAAAAATAGAATACAGTATATCCATATTTTTGGAACTTCATCAGCTTTATATTTCCTAACTAACCTCCAGATCAATTTATAGATTCATTTCTCTTTTTATAAGTTAACCTCTTTCCCACTAAACTGCACTGTCATGCGTGGTCTATGCCTCACTAATGAACGGAAAACCCGGTAAACGGAAATGTACCGCTGAGCTACGCATCCAAAGGTCAATTGCTAATGCATAGAAAACCACAAGTTGAGCAGACAGATTAATAATAATTTCCAGTTGAATGCTAATATTTCTGCAAGACTACCTAGTAGTGAAAATAGTATTAATAATGCATATCATACATATATATAGCAATGCATCAAACCAGTTGTTATCAACTAGCATCGAATGGAGGGAAATTCACCATATTCCTTTGTTACAGATATATTTAATATTTCAATTTGGTGCAGTCTATTTTGAATGGTTCATTCCGGAATAATTCCATTTTTTGCAAAATTTATTCAACTCGGACCGGGTGATTTGTTGGCCTTAAGCTTGCCAGTAGTTAGTTGCAGCTCTTCGAGGGGATTTGCAGAAATCTTATACTCTAGATCACTAGACCCCTTTTTGGGTGCGGAAAAGAGTGCATTTAAGTCAGGTGGTTCAAGCGCCAAGTTTCTTCATTATATTATACCCAAGTCCCCAGGGGTTTTTGTTAATATTCTCACGTAGTTCTGCCTACTTTATTCTTCTTCTTTCCATCAATGGCTTGCTTTAGCTCCTTTTTTTTGCTTTATATTGCTCAGCTTCTCGGCATGCGAATCCTCTGCGCCTGGATTTCGTGTAGGATCTGCGAAGGCGAAGGAATGTTCGTCTGAGTTGTAAAGTACTGGTTTATGTTTGCTGTGAGATGCCTTGGGATTGAGTTTTGACAGCCTCTTGTTATATTAAGAATTGTATGCTCGACAATTTTCCTTGGAATTTTAGGGAAGTTGCTAGATGAGTTCTGATGGTCTATTTATATTTTGTTTCGAAATGTTCCATTTTCGTGTTTTAGTCTTTTTCCTGTGCTGGTTCGCGTTTGTTCCGGTATATAGGATAAGGTTGCATTTCCTGTGCTGAGCACTATTAGACCTAGCYGCGCAGCYATCTCTAGAATGCGCTTTTTCCGAGTTCGTGGTTGGCATACTCCACTTTACGACTTTAGAATTTAGGTCTTCGGAGATAATTGATTAGACCTGGCTGTATCCTCAATATTGTCTTGTTGAAACCAAAGATCGTGATCTTCAACATTCACCAATTCAGGCCCGAAAAAGTAATTTCTTTAATCAAAGCTCTATAGCGATCCCCATTGACTGTAATACTATGGCCGACTTCACTTTTGCAGAATAATAATAAAAGTGATGCCCTCTGTCCATACCGTGACTTTGTGAGCATATAACTTTTAAGGATGAAAAATGAATTGTGGATTTTCATCACATCAAATGCGACAATTTTGCTTCTAACGTACTGATTCCACTAAAAGTGAGCTTCGTCGCTGAACATATTTAATTTTGTATTCGCTGGCCATCTTGTCATGGCTCTATTCGCCGTATATGTGAGCGTGTGTTCTGAAGTAAGTATATTCATAACGAAATCGGAAACCAATATAAGTCTTTGCCAAATGACAGCTGTCAAAAAACCAACTCCGAAAATGGTAATATCTCATTGAAAACCAMACGTCTAAAAACCCATTAWAAAATTAACTTGCTTTTATTTATTCTGTGAAAGAACTAACAGATGAATTAAAAAGTCCCCGCCCCATTATAATACAACACCATTCGATTTCATTTTCGGGTTTTTATTCAATATATTAGTTTGTCAAAAAAATCTTGCGGTATTTTTTTTTTTTTKTGCATTTTCAATTGTTCGTAAAATTTTTTTTGATGACTCATGCCCATTTTGACCGATGCTACGGCTGSTACTATGCCGGTCTCTTTCGACCAATTATCGYAATTTTTGACGACAGRCCATCCGGAGCGTGGACCATCTTCGACCACCTCTACACCCGCACGAAAACGTTGAAACCATCGTTGTGCGGTGAAAATGGAAACTGTATCGGGTCCATAAACTGCACAAATTTTATTGGCGGCTTGAGATGCATTTTTGCCTTTATCGTAGTAGTACTAATATGTAAAATATGTCGTATTTTCTCTTTGTTTTGCTCCATGTTTGCGACGCTATAACTGACGCACGACTTAAAAGAAACGACAAACAATCAAACATGTGTTAGCGCCTGAAATGAGCTTTCCAAAAAGGTATAGCATTACCCGATGCGACGAATAAAACTGGAACTACGCGCTCTCAGCGCCAACTAGCGAAAATACCGCAAGACTTYCTTGACAACCAAATAYATACATTTGTAGTTCAMTTCGACGGTGATACGCTGATTATAGCGGTAATCCAAAATTTATTCCATGAGCATCCCAAAATACAGACGTCATAGCCTTTCCAGCCAACTAATTTCTGTTCCACATGTTCAGCTCGAGTATATGCTTGGTGTCTGTTTAGGGAAGTCACTTTTTCTACCAATGTGACCAGATTGGAGAAGAACTCAACATATTTCGAGTTCTTCTAAATTGCTTGTGGAATTTTATAATTTATAATCGGCAATGCATTCAAAGTTTGAATATGTCTTTAATTTTAACAGCAATCCATATTTTACTGCAAAGATGAGCAACTTACAAATTTTTTTTGGTTAAGATCAGCACTTTAATAAATTCTTAATCCAGACAAATTTAAACTCTTCTGGAAAAGAAGTTTATCTGTCTACATATCTTAACCACCATAAAGTACTGAGTCAGGGGCTTGAATGTAGTTAGTGCAACATACAGGATTGGATTAAGGTCTAAAATATACACTGCAAGGCCAATAACGTCACGCAGAGACTAGTTTGGACATTTGCGGTACTAGATGGAGTTCAATGGCTAAGTTCAAGAGGACTAGTCGTCCTTGAGGATGCCTGCGCTTGATGTGAATTTTAACAAACCCTGCGGCCTCACTATCGATACCTRATCYAGTGTATCATACCGTGRRACTMCAGRTGCTTACATTGTAATCTTGCCAATGTGGCACAAGAAAATGAGCCTCAACGTTGAAATGAAAATCCGGATCATTTTCAAGTTGTTGCTCAGCCCAATTCACAAGCATACGACGATTGTGGTGGTCAAGCGGCTTCAGTTCTTGCGTTAATTTGATCATGTAAGGATGTAGCCAAGATCTTTTGCCAAAATTCGCCACAAAGACGTCACAGAGATGCCCAACGCTTGAGAACAACGTGTGAGAGACTGATTTGGGTGTTCCTCAGTTGATGCGCCAGCGACAGCAACACTCTCGACACTACAGACACTTCTTTGTCTCACTGGCAGGAGAGCATTTGTGCTTGTGCATTCAGATTTTTCCACTAGACGCTCAGTTGTTGATCGRACAGGACRATTATGGCGACCATAAATTGGTCTTAAAATTAAGACCACTGACTACGAATTTCGTTAGAAAATTTTAATAATTTCGACGCGTTGTTGGCTCATATATCTTTCCGTGACAAAATGGCAAACCTTAAGAGAAATACCAAAAGAACGGGAAAAATATGGCGCCGTTTGCTGTCTGTATCGGTTGTTTTTCGTAGTGTTCCGATTGAAAAACCCGTTATATACAAATTTTAATACTTTTTGCGGAAGACTGGCATTTCAATAAATAATTTGAAATTCGAAATATTTATACTTTAGAATTTTTTATTGAATTTTCAACAACACAAAATAATTATTTCCGCATTACATTATAGATTCTTATAGTATATAATATTATACATTATTTTCTATATTTGGCAAACGGGTAAATTACGATACATACTATGGGTTATAATTTTTGGAATACGCGAATATGACACGAATATGAGAAACTAATGGCAAGACCACAATTAAATTCATGTTATTAAATGCTAATATAACCTAATAATTACATAATTTATATATAAATACAAGTGTATTAAAGCAAAATTAAATTAATTGCGTAAATTGCTTCGTATCCAGTCGTCATAGTTGGCCACACGCGTATGCACGGCCGGCCAGCCGCTCAGACCGCACTTGTAGCCAAACGATACGATGCCCTCCAACACCCAAGCATTGTTGCGGAAATGCATCAGCGGTCCACCAGAATCACCATCGCAACTATCCTCGGCATAATGTCCACCAGCACAAAGTTGATTGCTCACCACCTTCACCTTGCGTTCGCGATACTTGCGCTGACATTGTGACAAGTCCACAAGCGGCACTTGTAATTTCTGTTTTACAGCACTTTTGGGGCTGTGCAGCGTGCGACCCCAACCGGCGACYGTGTACAGTGTGTCGCTAGCCGGTGCCGAAYGCTCCTGYGCCACCGCCGATGGCAGGCAGATGGGRCGTATGGAATCCGAGAAGCGTATATCCTGATCGAGACGAATCAGTGCGATGTCGTTCTCCTTATTGGCCGCATTATCACGATATTGATTGTGTGGTATGATCTCCTCAATGCCCACACGTATGGCCTTGGGAGCGCATGAGTAGCCGTTGCAATCGGTTTGCTTCGTGGTGTCATATTCGCCTAAGCGAACGCCAACGCTGCGGGAAGAGCAAATAATGATGTTGTTAATATATTTTTATTGATGTTATTATACTTATTTATTATTTATGGATTTATACATAAAAAAAAAGTGATAATATTATGTTAGATGCAATTTCTAACTCAATTCTCTGAGTGCATGAATGCTAGTGATGAAGAGTGGATCACCTAAGACAATATCAAGCGAATGCAATCGTGGTTGAATAGAAGTGAGTTGGTGAAATTTATGCGTGAGGATTGATTTTCGGGAGGGTTTTGCTATGTATGTTGGTGGATATGCTTAGAATATCTTACTAAAAGCCGATCCCTTAGGGTCATATACATAATTCGAAGATCTACTGTCAACAATTGGACCGTCTAAAGAAAGCATTCGCCCAGAAGTGGTCAGCTTTGCACCATAGGAGAGGAATTGGGAGCCATCAGGACAGTATCTGGCCAGCGAGATCGATAGTGACCGACTATAAGCTCCGGAAACTTGGTTGGGATGTTCTTATGAATTGAACTTATTGTCCGAACATGATACCAAATGATCGCTACCACTTTCTGTCCATATCGAATGATTTTGCTGGTGGAAACTTCATCTCATCGGTATCTTATGAAAATCAACGGTTACGGTTTTTTGCCAATAGGGACGGGAATGTCAATGGTCTTGGCATTATGAAATTAGGCTAGGTCATGTCGTCCGAATGGACGGAAAACACCCCAGCTCTGAGAGCAATCKACGCAGTACCCGCCGAGAGAAGCAGAGGAAGATGAAGRCATCCACTCCGTTGGAAAGACCAGGTGGAGAAGGACATGGCTACCTTTGAAATCTCCAATTGGCATCAAAAAGCAAGTGGCAAGTTATTACGTAGTACTTAGTTAATCAAATCAATTTTCTCATACCGGAAATACCATAAAGTACAGTCATGAAATTTGTGCTTAACTTCGAGAATTTGAGAATTAATAAATCTTAAAAGAGCTGCGGTTTTCAACAGCCCACTGTAATTAGGAAATTTTTAAGTGTGACCAAATGGCATCCGCAACTTTAAATTTAGAGCATTTAGGAATGAATATGAGTCGATAATGAAAAAAATGTTAGTGAGTCAAAGTTAAGATCTCCAGACTATTTTTTTATGTTTTTTTTTTGTTGGAAATTTCGAATGAAATCCGCAAATTACTTCAAACAAATGCACAAAATGTCACTTACAGCTGACCGATTTGCTTCTCAATGGCACCTTTCACGCAATGCGCCGCCGTCAGCACATAGCGGTTATTTATGAGCGAACCTGCACAGTTGGTTGACAAGCCGCCGGAACCTATAATTACAATAGATTGAAAAATTTACAATTCTAATATTATATAACTAAATGCAAATTTACAAGAATGCAAATAGGTTTGCGCATTCCAGCATTTGCTGTCAAGTCAAACTCTTACACATTACTAAATCAATAAATCTATTTAAGTAAAAGTAAGCAATTCGTCACTCACGTCGATTGTACTCGAGCAACACCATCCATGGAAACTCATAGAGATCCGCATCTGAGCCGCCGTAGATCTTATTCGATATAGTCACGCCGCCACAGGAGGGCAAGCGCGGCAGCACTGCCGCAGCAGACGTTTGCGTACCCGCTGACGGACCTTTGTGCTGCTTGCCGCTGCCGCCGATGCTGTTAAAGTCACGCCCACCAGCAGCCACTTCGCTTATGCGCTGACTCTGCCGTTGTCGGCCGCCGGGAAATAGCACCGTGCTTGGCTGGCGGCTGTAGGCGTCATCGTCGTCGTAAGTGTTGCGTGTGAAACCGGTATCTCCGGTGCAGCAGACATACGGCGCTTTGCCGTAGCCGTCTTTGCATTCGGAGGCGCGTAGAAATTCGGTGTCGAGCCGCTGTGCGGAGACGCGTCGCAGCACCGACAACAATATCTGACAATCGTAGATTGAGACGCATGCGCCGAGACGTTGATTCGGATTGAAGCAGCGGCGCGCTGAAAAAACGTAAACAAAAAGCGTAAAGAAGAGTGGTTAAAAAAGTAAAAAAGAAGAGTGGTTAAAAGGCAAGACGCATGCATAAATGAAAGATAGGCGCTAGCGGTTTAGTTGGCTTTGTCGGCGGTAATAATTTATGCATATGTGTATGCAGTTATAAATATGGTACGGTGTCTGGGGATTCACCTTGACCACAGTCACTCTCTGTTTTCTGCAACTCATTTTTGTCTGGCCGCTGTTGTCTTTTCTTTTTTTTAATTTTCATTTCATAGTCTTAATTTCTTATTCGCGCCTTTTCGAGCGCTGCTGCTGGCTCGTCGTCTCATCGTGCATGCATTTGGTCTAATTGAACATTTTTGCGGTTTACAAATATTGCCACTATATTACTTTATTGTGTTATTTTTTCGTTTCATTAACGTTTGCGGTCGAACGCAATGAAAGGTTCTTTACTTTTCACGGCGACAGCTTTGACATGTGCGCGAAATTTGCATAAATTAGCTCATAAACCAGCTCATTGACTATTTTATTGACACAATTACAACAAATCATAAAGCTTTATTTAGTCAATATATTTACATACATATATTATACATATATTTAATAAGCGAAATTCTTGATCTTTGTTGTTCAATAAGTCAATATGTTGAATGATTAACCACACTTTTTTTAAATAAATTGTTTGTTTTTCGAACAGTCTTTTCAGATGCAAATGTCATTTCTTGTAGCAGGTTGTCAAAATATATTTAGAATTTTCTAACAAAGGAAACAAGTTGTCAAATTAATTTTAGAATTTCTTAAGAGGGGATTTTCGTAGCAAACCGCGGGCCTGTCAATGTGATCATTGTATCGGTAAACATTTTTAAAATCGTATTTACCATAAAATAGAGGACTTAGTTTTATGATTTAGGATAACTAAAAGCAGATAAAGCTACTTTCATTTAATTTT
>NW_017534926.1:0-4479 GCF_001853355.1 Bactrocera latifrons
GCCACGCCACCGGAATTAGCCAATCAGAAGCCGACACGAGTTGACTGCACTGCTATAAAAGAGTGACGCGCATACAACACTTGTTCTCAGTTTAAATATAATCGTAGGCATAGATAGTAGTATATTGTCCAATGTGTAAACATAGAATATATATATATATTTAAATAAAGAAACCTTGGAGGAATCCAAGGGAAATATATTTCTATAGAATAACCAAAGGTTATTCTTAATTGGCGCCCGAGCAGGGACCGGTCATCAAAAGGATTCAGTAAATAAAATCCTTCGCGACTCCATAACGACGAATTCAAAATAAAATTCAAGTGTCATACACAACAGTGGTCCAACAGAAGAAATTTTCTAAAAATGGCATAGGCACAAGCGGAAATCCAGCCACTTCAGGCCATGGTTATGGACTTGCAGAGAAGATTCGCCGAAGCTCAAATAACCGCTGCACGAGTGGAAGAAGCATAAGGCACATACTCGGACCCAAAAGAAGTTGCCATCAACAGTGGCAAACACAGCAGCAATTCTAGCAGAATTTTTATCACCAACAACCTCAAATACATCAAGAAACAACGGAACCAATGGAGGTAGACCCCTCTTCAACAAGATTTAGACGACAACCATACAATCCACAACCGCCAATTAACACTCATCAGGAAGCAAGGCAAACACAGAATCCGTTTAGACAACTCATCCAAAGATTCGGCAACCAATTCAAGCGCGACAGAGAAGACACGGCAAACTCGCAGCAAAGGAAAACACAACGTTTTAGCCAAGTGGGAGACACCCAAGAAGACGACCAGGAGTCACTTTACAATGAACCACCTAGTGTAAGTTATAGAAATAATGATAGACAGAAAAATTTTTTATAAGATACCACGGTCTTCCGACGTTAAGACGCACTGCACCTAATGGAAGATTCGTGCATATACTGATAGATTCAGGTGCAAGTAGTAGATATGTGAGTAAAAATTACCCATTTGCAGAAAGAATAAAATTAAATAAACCTGTTAGGTTTAGACACTACACGGGAGTTCAACAGTTACTCACAAGAGAGAAATCAACCTAATAGGATTTGACTTAGATTTTTTTGAAGCAGAAGAACTAAAAGAGTTTGATATAATACTAGGAGAGGACGCGTTAAGAAAAATGAAAGCACTACTGAGATAGGTAGGGAACAAATCAATTACTCTATAGGAGATAAAAAAGATGAGAAAGAAATCAAGGAACTAATAGAGAATAATCACAATAATGAACTGTTACCTTTCACCACCACAATACAAGCAGAGATTAGGACTGAATCCAAAGGACCTGTTTGGGTGCGACAATACCCATATCCATATGCAGATCAGGAGTTTGTCGAAAAGGAAATACAGAAACTTTGAAAAAACGAAATAATTAAAGAAAGTAAAAGCCCATATAACTCACCAATATGGAAGGTATCAAAAAAGGGCATAGATGAAGAAGGAAAAGCAAAAAAAGTATGGTTATAGATTTTTAAAAATTAAATAAACAAACCATAGCAGACAGATACCCTATTCCAGATATAACTATGACATTACAAAACTTAGGTAAAGCAAGATACTTTACAACTTTAGATTTAGAATCTGGCTTTCATCAAATTATGATCAAACCAGAAGATAGGGAAAAGACTGCATTTTCAGTCAATGGGGCAAAGTATGAATTCCTTCGCCTACCGTTCGGCCTAAAAAACGCTCCAGCCACATTTCAAAGATGTGTAGATGACATTCTGAGACCATACATTGGAAAATGCGCATATGTCTATATCGAYGATGTCTTAATTTACTCTRCTGACCCAGAGCAACACATTAAGGATATCACATATATTGTACAGGCGCTACATACAGCTAATATGAAGATCTCCAAGGAAAAGTAAAATTTTTTTCAAACTTAAACCGAATTTCTGGGACACATAATAAATAACGGAAGGATTGCAGTAGACCCAGGGAAAATGGAGACACTGAAAGAATTGCGCCCATTTTTAGGATTAGCTTCCTACTATAGGAAATTTGTGAAAAACTTCGCACATATATGCAAGCCATTAACGACTTACTTAAAGGGAGAAAAGAGTAGTATATCGAAAAATAAAAGCAAAAATGTGAAAATTAAATTAGACGAACAGGCACTCAAGGCCATTGAAGAAATAAAAGAAAAACTAAAAGAAAAGGTAGAGCTATATCAGCCAGACTTTGAAAAGGGATTCGATCTAACCACAGACGCCAGTAACCACGCAATAGGAGCAGTACTGAGTCAGGGTAGAAACCCAATTTGACAACCACAGAACAAAACTATTCCACAAATGAAAAGTAAATGTTAGCCATAATTTGGGCACTATAGAAACTAAGAAATTACCAGTACGGAATAGCCAACCTGACAATTTACACAGATCACCAGTCACTTATATTTTCGATATCAGAAAAAAATCCAAACACTAAACTCAAAAGATGGGAAAATTTAATAGAGGAATATGGTGCTAAATTGAAATACAAACCTGGACACGAGAACGTGGTCGCAGACGCACTATCTGGACAAGTAAATACGATGTCAGATACATCAATCCACTCCGCAGCGTCTTCAGCACTCAGATGCACTAAAATGATTGCAAAACCCATAAATGTTTTCCGTACACAAGTTGAATTAATACCGTCAGAAACGAACGAGAAAACTGCATCAACTATATTCCCACGACACGAACGGTTTAAAGTAAAATTTAACACCGAGGAGTACTTAATAGAAACGCTGAAGCAAGTAATGAAACCAAAAATTGTTACAGCCTTTCACACAGACTTGGAAACATGGCATAAGTTGAAAGAGAAGATAACAAATATATTTTCTTACATATTTCAAAGTATTCACGCAAATTAAGCTAAAAGGCATAAAAGAAATAATCGACAGAGAGAATAWACTAGAATTCACACATAAAGAGTGCATAGAAACGCATTAAACAACTACAAGGAAATACTAGAAACATGTTATTCGCCAACACTAAAAAAAAGATACGGAGAAAGTGGCAAGAAATTGCACCAACTGTACTGAAAATAAATACGAGAGAAATCCAGTCAAGCAACTATTAGGCCAAACACCAACACCAAATACCCCCGGAACATCTATACAAGCAGACATAGTTTATATTAACAGCAGCAACTTCCTATCATGCATAGACAGACATACGAACTTAACGAACTACACATTAAGCATACAAAGACCGCGAACAATCATTTGACATCGAACGCACGAGTTGAACGTTTGCATTCCACAATTCTAGAAATTGCGAGATCTTTAGCCGAAGATAAAAAACAACAACAAAGGAACAAATACCAAACCAATAGACTTATTTTTTAACAATAATACAGATGAAACCGTGTAGGAAAACATCGAAGACAGTCAACAGCGAATGCTAGAATATCACAACAGGAAAAGGATATTAAAGGAATATACACCAGGACAAACAGTTTACGAAAAAAACAAGTCGACACGAAAAATATAACAAAAGGTATATAAAACATATTGTGAAAGAAAATAAAGAAAATACAGTGATCACAACAAAAAATAAAGTCATACATAAAGATAATATTAGAAATGTACCGAATAATCATAATGACGCTCCTGTTAAAGGAAGCACTCGCGATACAAATAACTAACGTAAAGGACAAAAAATATTTATTAACAGAAACATATCCTACGTACACTTACGACAAATCAGACTATTTATTTCATATGGTAAATTTAACAGAAATATTAAAACATTACGATGCATTATGCGATTTGGTTCAAGGAAGCAAAGATTTAGCTAAAGAAACGGCTATAATAAACAGAATAAATGTATTAAAAAATCAGTTATTAATCAGAAGGAAACCTAGGAGTGTACATTTTTTAGGCTCAATACTTTGCTTTGTTACCGGAGTACCAGACCATTATGATGTTATTGAAATTAAAGAAAAAATAAATGGCATAGTAGAAAAYAATGATAAACAAAGATTGATTAATACTCACTTTGAGAAACTGTTGGAAGCCTTCGATTAAAAAACTATTAATCAACATACAATGTTAGAAGAAATTCATAAAGAATTAGGAGATTTAATGTTAACTATAAACTTTGCAAAGAATAAAAATTTCTACTTTGCATCAATAAATTTAGAGGATATCGAAAACATAATTAAAACCGAAGGATCAGATATACCCGTAATAAATTTAATGGAATACTCAGATATTCATGTATGTGGAATTAGAGATACCTTTATTGTTGTATATAAATATCCTATAATCAAAGAAAATTGTGAAACTTACGAAATTACCCCAATATCATATGAACACGGAAAGATAGAATTAGACTCAAAAATTGCCAAATGTGCTAATGGAATGAAACGAATTAATAAATGTAAAAATATTTTGTCGAAATACATATGCAAAGAAGAAAAACCAGATAATTGTACAATACCTATATTACTAAATTTG
>NW_017534926.1:5099-7440 GCF_001853355.1 Bactrocera latifrons
ACATATGTACATATATTGTTGTGATAAATTGAAATTCTATTAGTAAGAAAAATAATACAAAAATATTTATTAGTTTAGTATATTATGTAAAAATCAAATAAAATCATTAAATATACAAGTCCAAATTGGCTATAAATATTACTATGCATGCACTCATACATAATTATACTCATATCATAATTATGTTTATATGTCAATATTGACATGCCGACGGCAAAACGTCAAAGCATATGTACATATATATTTGCTTACATTGCGATTCCAAAGTTGGAAGCAAACATGAAAATGCTGTTGTTGGGAATATCATAAGGAGCATGCATACATATATTTATGTCTCTTGACGCATCACATAAAATAGTTGAGAATTAGCAGAAATGAAACAGTAACGAAAGAAAAACCAAATAACGCACAACCATGCAAACATACATATGAATAAGTGAACATGTCACCAACCAAAATTTATTTATTTAAATCGCCACTCAGAAGTCCTTCTATCGAGCGATAATCGATGGAAGCATCATTTCTAATATGCCAGAAGGCAAAACTACAAATGAAGTACCTCACGCTCTCAGATAGAACGATAAAGTATTTGCGAGCCAAAACACTTTCAATTTGCAAAGAAAGTATATTAAGACTGACTACAAAAATAATTCTGCAGTATCGCCTTTCTTTTGTTTCTACGGCCAACTCTTAGTATTTCAACCAAAGGGCACATTAAATAGTTGAGAATTCGCAGAAATGAAACAGAAACGAAAGAAAAGCAAATAAAGCACAAGCATACAAACATACATATGCATACACATGTGAATATGCATACACATGTGAATATGTCACCAACCAAAAATTTAAATATTGTTTTGAACATCGCATTAAAGGTGTTGATGGTGGCGCAGGTGGTAGCGCGTAAGCGCGTAAAAATTGAAGATGATTTCACCGGTGGTTCACTGGTTCGAAGCTCGCCGGGAGCTTTTGTTTTTTAAAATCTCGAACATTTTCGCCGACGTTAAATAGTTGGGCAAAGCATTTGCAACGCATTTGCAATGCATTTGCAACGCATTTGCGCAACTATTTAACGCAAGAAATCTATCGCAACCTTTTCCGAACTCGTATAAGAAGTATAACTTCTAAAATGTTAACAACAAAACATATGAAGGAACATATTTAGTTCAATTTGATAAAACAATTGAAATTAATAAAAATAAATACTATAATCTAGACGAAGAAATAAAAAGTATATTTTAGCGCACGGACAAGAAGAAATATTAGAAATTATGTCCACAAATACGAAATATCAATTCAGTAACATACAAAAATTACACAAATTTTTAATCCCGTATGAAGAGCATCCTATACGAAATATTTGTATAACTATTATTGTAATAATCACACTATGTATTCTATTATATGTTAGTTTTAAATTGKATTATGCAATTATGAAATGTAAAACACTCAAACTACAAGAAAGACAGCAGAAACAATACGAAGAAATATTAAAACAACAAGGTATGGAACATCTCATCAAAAAGGACGCCACAACTATCAGGAGATCTTTTCACCGGAGGTGGGGGGACTTAACACCCACCCATACACGTATGACTCATACTACCTACCACTACATATATATACAACATAGCAACAGTAGGCCATGTGAACAAAGCACACATGGAGGGGCATCATTATACAAGAATGTACAGCCACCACGTGACCAACAACAACAAGCTAACACCACATCACGTATATACAACGTGATCAACATACAGACACATGGAGGGGTATCATCTTACAAGATGCCACGGCACCGGAATTAGCCAGTCAGAAGCCGACATGAGTTGACTGCACTGCTATGAAAGAGTGACGCGCATACAACACTTGTTCTCAGTTTAAATATAATCGTAGGCATAGATAGTAGTATATTGACCAATGTGTTAACATACAATATGTATATATTTAAATAAAAAAAACCTTGGAGGAATCCAAGGGAAATATATTTCTATATAATAACCAAAGATTATTCTTAATTTTCGCAATGTACGCAAATATGTRTGGTATTGTGTTTTGGCATTTCCATACTGGCATGTAAAAATAATTATGATATGAGTATAATTTTGTACGAATGCATGCATAGTAATATTTATAGCCAATTTGGACTTGCATATTTAATAACTTTATTTGATTTTTACATAATCTACTCTAATATACTAATAAATATTTTTTATATTATATTTCTTACTAATAGAAATTCAATTTATCACAACATTATATAAATACATCGTCTATCATATTAATCTTATTATCTGCTCATATGATTGCATGTATACGCATGTGCGCGTTCAGAAATTCA
>NW_017534926.1:12258-15155 GCF_001853355.1 Bactrocera latifrons
TCTCTGATATTTACATGTACATGCATTTATGTCTCTTCATATTCTTGTGTATGTGAGAGAGCTGTATGTGTACACATTTTTCGCTGTTAAAAATGGAATATCAAAGAACTTATTTTCCTTCAATATTCCCTGATTGCGCTTACAAGTTAATAGGACAAATATTTATTTCAACATAACAGCATTCATTGCAACAATGTCGATGTTAAAGTTCAACAACATACAGAAATTTGTTAAAACAAACATCTGCTGCAACTCAGAGAATTCATCGACATTATTGCTGTTCAGTCTGCGAGTTAAGGGTCACCAGAAACAGAATGGGATTAACTCTTTTATGCCACTTAGTACGAAGCGTAAGAATTGGTAGGTACTCTAATACCCATCTGCGCCAAAACGTCTGTTTTAGCTGTTGTAAAATTTGCCATTGTTTTTGCTACCATACTTTTTCTGATTCAGTAGGAGATTTTACGTAGGTTGGGCATCCCAACAGAAAATTATTTACTCCTAATACCTAAGACCTAACGGGTCATCATCACAACTTTCAATTGATAAATGTGTACGCGGACAAGAACTTATTAAATTTTCAGCTTCGGTAAGTAAGCTTTGCAATGTCTCAATTTGAGGAGCCTTTTCCTTCAAAATAAATGCCCGCGCGCGTTTAAAGCTTTGAACCATACCCTCCCATGCCCCACCTGCAGATGAATCCGCGGGTTGATTAAACACACACTTAATACCAGGCCGAGTACATTCCCGTTCTACATCTTTAGAAACATGCAACCATTCGACCCTGCTTGCTCCGATGAAAGCTGTCCCTCTGTCGCTTCTTATACGGACGGAATTCCTCTACGGTTGACAAAATTGCGCAGACATAAAATTACAGAATCAGTGGACAAATCTTTGGCCACCTCTAAATGTATCGCTCGAATCGTTAAACAGGTGAACAGGGCCACCCACCTCCATCTCCGATGGACACTATTACTGAGCCAACATAGTCAAGACCGGTATACGAGAAAGCTCTAACGTATGGTGATAAACGATCAACTGGTAATTGCCCCATAAAAGGTGGCTTTAGAGTAACTGCTGCATTTTTGCTGAACTGATATTCATTTCTCACAGATTTAAGACGCTCCGAACGTTTGGTATGCAATATTTAGCTCGGATTGCACAGATACTAGCTTCCTGAATTTGATGATAAAGTCTGTCATGAAAATGGCGAACTATTAGTCGTGACAATGATTGATTTTTTAGTAAAATTACTGGACTTCTCGTGCAAACAGGTAGATACAGAGCGTTATCAATTCGACATTCAGGACATAGTAGTTCTCTATCGTTAATAATGGGTTTTATTGCTAATAATGGACTCTGGTTTGGGAGCTGGGAAAAAGTTCGTCCGCGAAAACGGCTTCTTGAACCAGTTGAAATACTAGTTCTTCTGTTTCTTTGATGAACTTAGCTGTGTAGCTAACGGTGTGCGCTGAATTTCAGTACTTCTGTTTATCAAATCATGAATTCTTAACATAGCAAATCGGACCCAAGTCATAATTTTAAGAAATTTGTAAAAATTGGAATATTTCGTGAATTGTATGACATTTTCCGGAGTGTATATAGTGAAAAGTTGTTTTGCCTTCTTCTCGATGTCAATTTCATTTGTATTTCTTCACTCTGGTTTAAAAACTGTGGTCCATTAATCCACTTTGAATCTTCGACCAGTCCCGTATATAACTGAAGTCGTGTCGCATTGTCAGCTAAATTTAACGATCCAGGGACCCATCTCCATTGCGATACTTCAGACTCAGGAATAATCTCAGAAATCCGAATGCTTACGAATTGTTTATATTGACGGGCTTCGGAATGAATTCACTGAATGACAGTATTAGAATCCGACCAAAAATTTATTGACGCAATGTTTATTGTGTGGCTTTCAATAATTGCTTTACGTAGACGTGTTCCGAGTACTGCAGCATGTAATTCCAACCTAGGAATTGATTTTGGTTTCAGAGGACTGCAACGAGATTTTACCGCGACGAAAACTACTGTTATTTGGTTATAACATCTTATACGAAAGTGCGCAACGGCAGAAAACGCTAACTCACTAGCATCTACGAATATGTGCAATTGCATTTTCGAAGATGGATCTTTAAAAAATAAGCTGTAACATCTAGGTATTCTGAACTCTCTTTTGTTTTCAAGAGATTTGTACCACGCGTACCATTTATCGTATATATCGTTGGGTATTGTATCATGCCAACCCAGTTTAACTTCTCATAATCTTCACAACAAAATTTTGGGAATCAAAGAACCCAAATGAATCAAATTATAATTATTCAAATTATAAAAGGATACATCTCGCTTAGCATCCCAGTGCATCCCTAAAACCTTTCCATTTGTTGACTTTGATCCACACATGTTCTTTGTGATACACTCAGGCTCGGAGTTTCTGCAAATGGCTTCCAATAATATTGAGAAGTTCGAAACAAAGCCTCTGAAAATGAATCCTGCTTTGCTGTGAATCTCTATCACCCTTTCCGATACACATATATCTTCATCGGTGGGGTGTCATAAAGCCATAGGACATAAAGCCATATGGCGTCAAGTCCCATATGCCCTTATGTCTCAATGGAATGGGACTTACCACCATAATTTATTTCCAAAAAATGAGGCATAAAGCCATATTTTTGATAATGATAGCATGTCACCCTCTTTCATGTAAAAATGCATTTTTTGTTTCATGTCGCCCTGTTTTATCAAATTCCGGCATTGCAAGAAATCCACGTGTTTATAGATTGAATTGATATGGAAAATGTGGAAAATATTTTTGAATATAATATAATATCCGGCTTTAGGAAGAATAGCAAGTTGGTATACGTAGAAAAAGAACAGGAAATTTATAAATATAAATA
>NW_017534926.1:15835-23607 GCF_001853355.1 Bactrocera latifrons
GTTGATGGTACGTTCAATATTATACCCGTTTCAAATAAATTTAAACAATTACTTATAATCCACATAATGCACAGCGACCACGTAAGTAGCTTTAAGTTTGTATATTGTTTTTTAAACCAACATAATATAACTTAAACATGTCTATTTCATATTCCAGGGTTACCCATTTAAATATGTACTGATGTCAAATAAAACAGAGGAAGCGTACATACACATTTTGCAATATATAAAATCAAATGTAATAGATATAAATCCAAAAAACGTGATCAGTTGTTTCGAATGCGGCATACTCAACGCCGTTAAATACGTTTTCCCAGAAGTAAAAATTGTTGGTTCCACTGGTGTCCGTCTGATGAAGAGACCACTGCTTCTTCCTTTAAAAGAATGCCTCCACCCAATATTGACCTCATCAATCTGTCTTCCCCTTGTCCACAAGGAGAGAAGGTCTCGTCTGCTCAGAATACAGAGAAAGCTGTTACTGAGCATGGTAAGCGAAAACCTTCTCAGGATCCGCTTCCAAATAACTGTAAGTCAGGTAGTAAAAATTTAATTGTAATGCCGCGGAAAAAATCAATATTTATCTCAAGACTTGCTTCGGATACCACTGTCGATGACATAAAGATTTATATCTCGTCTAAACTAAAATCGGAATTTAATTTCAAATATGACAGGGATATTTCATCTTTCAAGATCGACATATCCGCTGACAATTTTCAATTGGCTCTTGACAACTCATTCTGGCCATCTGGGGTCTTTGTGCGCGAATTCGAGCATAAACGTTTTAAACCCCCTGTAGTTGTCAGTAAAATGCCAAGAAAACCCGTTGGTACAAAAAACTGAATACCAATAATTCGCTGAGTATTTATTATCAAAATGTAAGAGGCCTTAATACAAAACTGTCCGATCTGTATTCAAATAGCGTCAATTATAATTGCTTTCACAGAAACTTGGTTAAAGCCCCACATTTTTGATAGTGAAATATTCAATAGCGAATTTGAAATCTTTAGATTTGACCGACTGAACAAGAAAGGAGGTGGTGTCTTGTTTGCTGTTCATTCTTCAATTCCATCTGAAGAAGTCGATGTTTCACATACAGACTTCATAGAATTTAGGTGCATTCGTATTTGCGCTAATAGTGGCTATATCTACTTAACTTTGTCTTATATACCGCCTCACTCGGACATATCTGTATATATGGAGCATGCTTCATTAATAAATAATGTTTTCTCAATGGCCAATAATACTGATTCCATAATTGTTTTGGGGGATTTCAATTTACCGTCCGTATCATGGAMATCTATTGACGACTACACCATTCCTATTAGTACTTGCTTATGTTTTAACGAGTTCTTAGATAAAATGTCGGAGTTGGGTCCAAACCAAATTAATTTAATTTCGAACGAGTTTGGTAAGTTCTTAGATCTAGTCTGTGTTGATAACGCTTCAATGTTCTCTGTTGTAGAGGACTCATACCATCCTGCTTTGGAAATTAACATCGAAATCATAGCCAACTTTGCTCATAATAATACACAGGACCTTTGTTTTCGGTTCAACTTTTGCGAAAGCTAATTTTAAGGAAATTAATTACGAACTTTCTAAAGTTACTTGGCCAGATTACAGTGGCAACATTGAATTTAGTGCTTCCCACTTTAATGAAACTATTTTAAACTTATTCGAAAAATATGTTCCGAAGTGGTTTTCGAAAGAATTCTGTAAATTAAAAAATAGGAAATCTCGTGCTTTTAAACTTAAAAAAAAAACTGGTTTAGTTGCTGACTATTCAAAATATTCTAAATTGCGCCGGCAATTTGCTAAACTTAACAAAATATGTTATAATAATTATATAAATAAAGTCAAAAATAATATTATACGTAATCCAAAATTGTTCTATGGTTTCGCAACTCCAAACGCAGGATTTCTAATTTTCCGAATACTATGAAATATAAGTCTAGTATGTCCAGTGACAATCACACCATTTCTAATATGTTCGCTGAATTCCTTAGGTCCAATTACTCTCCAAAATCTCCAAAAAATGTTCCGAATCAGCACAAGCTATGTCCGATTTCTGTCATTAATGCACCTACCATTTCCGAAGCAGACGTCTTTTATCAGTTAAATATATTAGAACAATCATACCCTCGAAAAAGTCATTTATAATTCCTTTGCATAAGAGTGGATTTAGGTCATCTATTGAAAACTATAGGGGAATAGCAAAGTTGTCTGCAATACCTAAACTTTTTGAAGCAATTATAACAGACGACATAACCTTCCGGATCTCTCCACTAATTTCTTGTTCTCAGCACGGTTTTCGCAAAGGGAAATCCACAATAACTAATTTGCTTGAATTTGTATCACATGTATCAACGGGCTTTAGGGAGAATAAGAATACTGATGTTATATACACAGATTTTAGTAAAGCTTTTGAAAAAACTCAATTTTTTGAATAAACTTGATCTTCTTGGTTTTCAACCCATATTTCTAAAATGGGTTGCTTCTTATCTTATTAATAGAATTCAACAAGTCATATTTAACGATACTCTTTCCGATATAATCAATGTTCCTTCAGGTGTTCCTCAAGGTAGCCATCTTGGTCCAATTCTGTTCTTATTATTTATTAATGACATATCATCTGTTGTTAAGTTTTCAAGCATTTTATTATATGCTGACGATGTAAAACTTTTTAAATCATTCACCTCAAATAGTGAAAGATGTCAGTTGCAAACAGACTTAAATAACCTAGTTTCTGGGTGTGATAGAAATGACATGAAATTGAATCTTAAAAAATGTAAAACGATGGGCTTTTCACGTAGATCTGTAGACCCTACTTCATACGTAATGCAAAACTTTCGGTTGGAGCAAGTATGCAGTTTTGTTGACTTGGGAGTAACTATGGACCCCAAACTCAATTTAAATCTTCACACACCTTCCATGGTTTCATTTGCATTGGGATTCAGTTTAAATCTTCCCCTTACACTAAACGTTTAAAACTTATAAATCTCCCTACACTCGCTAGTGGTAGGGAAATGCTTGGTATAATATTTCTTGTAAAACTCATCAATGGGTCAGTCTGTAGCCCATCTCTCTTGTTTGATATTAATTTTAACATTCCCGCTCTCTCTACCAGGCAATTTAAACCTTTACTTTTAAAATTTTCTAGAACAAATTTCGAGTTAAACGAATCATTCCGCCGTATATGTCACGATTTCAGTTCTCATTCCAGCACATTTGATCTAACAGATTCTCTCGTTACCATTAAAAAAAATATTTTATCTACTCTTAACAAGTAMMATTTAAAAATTATAAACTTTAATCTTAAATCGCTTAAAACTCTCTTGCCTTTTATGACTCGGCTAATTCTGCTCGTTCGCGGATTGCGCCCCGCACGTCGGTTGGCGGGAGGAGGRTAATCGTTGGGTATTATTATTATTACACCAACGCCCTTCGTAGGAAGGCATCTAAAATAACGGGATTCATATCACGTTTAAACAGAAATAAGCAAGCCAAAAGCTTATATTCAAAATTTTTATACCTACCATTGCTGAATCCTTCGCATTTTACTGAATCTTACCATCTTTTAAGAAAAGAAGCAATGGATGGAAAATTTATTAGTGGACAATCGCGAGAAGGTTTCTTTAAACCCTTTATAAAGTACTTTGAGCATCAGTGGATGTAAAAAGTAATTGACTATTTATATCTTTTTATTGAAATTTATAAAATGAATTTGTATATTTTACCATTTAATAATTTTTAGGAACAACCTGTAAACTTTACAGTTTATAAACAACCCGTACGAACAAGTAATTCTGCTGAAGCGTTTCGCATTAAATGATGTATGCAGCTTCCTAAACCTGGAAATTTTTTTTAAGGTTTTGGACGTTTTACTAGATATCGATTCAAATAAATCTATGGATTATTTAAAAGCAATGTCTGGTAATGCTCCGTTATGTAAACCGAGAAAACGTATTGATGAACAACGTGACACTTTTATTTACAAACGTATTCGCTTGCTAAATGAAAATAAATTGTCTTTAATGGAAACTCTCAGACAGTTTTCAAAAATTGAAAACTGCATGATTGCAGAGAACAACATTAATGAAATCCATACATCCGATGATGATGAGTTTGAAAACGAAAATGAAGAAAATATAGAAGAAAATTGTACAGAAAGCAATAATTATCATAAAGAAGGTCTATTATGCGTAATTTGCTGCGATAAGGAAAGGCAATTAGTGTTTAATCCATGTAAGCATTTTAAGGTTTGCCAGCCTTGCTATCAGCAAATAAATCAAAAGGAAATAAAACGTTATGTCCAATTTGTTGGATAATAATAAAGGATGTTCTGTTATTTTTTCTTAAAAGGTATATATAATTAATTTCATTAAATACATTACTACCTTGTTTTTGTTAACATTCGCATAAACGAACAATTTTATTTTACTTTTTGTTGTTAATTCCATTTATAAGAATTATGCTAAGTTTCAAAAACAATAATAAAAAAAAATTATATAGGCTGACTTCCTAAACGTCTGGAAACAATGATTTTATGCCGTATATATACACACTTGATACTTTGGGGCTTGGGCTAAACTTTGTATAAATAAACTTTGCAACACTTTTGCGTTTAGGTACATCCCTAATGCGTAAAAATGGCCAAACAAAATATTTTTATAGAAGAAATTTTGAATTTATTTGATGGTCAAACAACAAATTCATTGCAAATATCGAAAATAATTTTACGAAAGCGTGAAAGACTGGCTGCATTATTTGCGCAGAAAAAAGTGCCAAGGACCTTACCTAAAAATAAAAAATATTTGGAAACCATAAATGGGATGCCAAATGACGTGTTTTATAGTAATTTCCGAATGCAAATCTCAACTTTCGAGGTAAGAAATTTTACTTCGTTCTTAGAGTTATATTATTATTAATATATTTTCCAGAAATTACACTGTATGCTCGAACCTTTATGGAGTAAGCTATCTACTGGACGTTCCCGAGGTTCGTTGAAGAAGTGTCTCTATATGAGAATATGGAAACTTTCCAATTAGAGCAGCTTGTTACAGAGACTTTATTCAATGCATACAAACTATATATGCGCAGAAGCAAATTATTGCATTTCGACTAAGAGTCTGTGTCGAACAAGCATTTGTGCTAAAAAAGAAGTTCAGAATAGTAAATTTTTTAGAAGTTCACGATATCAAATTGGCAAAGAATATTATTATGTCTTGTTTCGTACTTCATAACTATATATTGGAACACGAAGGAACTCCCGACGGGGTGATTATTGAAAACGTGCCTTTCACCGAGATCAATACGCTTTCAGCTAATAGAAACCAATGAAGCGAAGCAAGAGCGAAAAGAGAAAGGTTAACTAATTTGTTGTCAGCTTAGCTAAATAAATTATTTCCACTAAATAAACTATTTGTATTAAACAAATCTTTTTTATTAAATAAATTATTATCATTCAATTACATTTTTGTATTAAATTATTTTAATTCATTAAATGAACACAGTTATTTTATTTGTTAATATTATGTATGTATAAACACTAAAAAATTGAGACCGGTTTAAGGTACAAATGCTATGTACTTACTTATTAAGTGATAGAAGAGCGTTTTTGTGTTTCTATTTCAATTTTTTTTTCTTACATTTTAGCAGGTCATCCAATAACTCCTTCTCATATGTAAATTCGTTTTGCAAAAGGTCTGAAACATTTCGAGAGCGTTTTCTTGGTGGAGCGGCACCAATCTTCTCACTGAACGAGGAATCTGCTGACTCTGCATTTTCGTTCGTTAAAGAACTAAAAGTTGAATACATTGAAGAGTCTAGATTACTATTACATACACATTGTCTAGTGCGTCGAAATATTCCCACGCCGTCGCAGCTTCACCTGAGGTGTTGTTCCTCTTTTTGATGCGCTTGTAGGTCACCATGAAGTTGAGGAATATCCGCGTAATGACATCACGCTAGAAGGGAAATGTTAAGCCGGTGTCCTTCATTTTCTGCAACACCGCCTGCCACAAAACCACACGCTTTTTCCTTTTCGATTGAAAATCTGGCTCCATATACAACTTTATTGAGAGTAAAAGGCTTTTGCGCTCGTGCGTCCACTTTTTATTGCTATAAAAATGAGATTCCAACTTGTAGTATTGTAAAAAAGTAAATAATTTAAAAATTTGCTTACCTCTCTTCTTCGGTCGCCATTGTATTGAAGAAATGCATAAACAATGTTAGTGATGCGCCGATTGTTTTTTTCTGCGCATTTATTGGGCAGGGTTGCCATTAGAAATACCATACATTGTCAAAGTTTGTGCAACTGCGTTTGGGAATGTGCTACTTTGTTCGAATACAAAGCAAAATACGTTTAGGAAGTCAGCCATAATCTTAAAGCGTGTGTATATTGCTCTCTATATTTTATTTTACAGAAGTAGACATTCTGTAAAAGGGATAATTATAGTGGCAAACTTTTAATTTTTCCTTTTACAAAATGTTTTGAGCCTAAAAATTAAATGAAATAAAGCATTTGTAACGCAAAACACCATTCCACTAAAATTGATATGAGACTTAAGGTCATGTCAAAATTATGGCTTTATGTTCGTTTGAATTGAGACATAAAGGCATTATGGCTTTATGTCCTATGGCTTTATGACACCCCACCACCTTCATCAACGGTGGTAAAACTATCCACATAATGGCGATTAATGATTGCATCGGCTGCCCTCGGATGGTCATTCTGAAATTTTAATGCATTTAAATTTTTCACGAATTGCGCAGAGCATGGAGAGCAGGCAGACCCAAAAATCATTGCTTTCATGACATACACATCAGACTGCCTCATGGTATCCCCTTCAAGCATTAAAAAACGTTGTGACTTTACATCTTTTTTCGTATGTTTAAGCGATGGAACATCTCTCTTATATCACCACAAATAGTTATTTTCCCTTCACGAAATTTGAATAAAATTGACTGCAATGGTTTCGGTTGATAACTATCGGGACCTTTCATAAGCATAGGGTTCAAAGAAATATTATCTACTGTCGCGGCTGCATCAGACACCAATCTTGGCTTATTGCCTTTATTTACATTATAAACCGCGAAATGGGATAAATACCATATTCGTTCGCTCTGTATATCAACTTCCATAAAAGTTCCTCGTACCTTCTCGTACCTATCATCCACGAACTTCAGAGAACGTATATTTATAGAGAAGGTTCACGATGTCAAAAATTTAGGGATATTTCAATTTGGGGATTTTTGCTGTTTTGGATGAGCGTGTTTCACCACAGAAAATTATTAGCGTGTTTCACCACTTAACATCAGGRGAATGAAAATAGCAGAATTGAGCATTTTCAGTGTTAAATCAGGCAACTGATGCTATTTCCGATGTTAGGGAATGTACGCTTACAGATTCGCATTTTTACAATGCGCAACCGACTCTGTATATAATTTATATACATACATACATATGTTATATTTTATATAAAAAACAAAAGCATGTACATACATATGTACGTACAAATTTAACAATTTCATGATGAATTCATTAAATCTTTGGAAATATATAATAAAATCATATTTGTATTATACCTAATTATTTAATTAATGTMGGTTTGATAAGATATACATATACGTATGTAAATATTTATATACCTACATATTTATTTGCATGCCTTTAAAAGTTTTGATAAAATGTTAAAAGACCAAGCGGTCGCACATATTCACGTATGTAATTATGCGTGCAAGTTAATGATAGCCTCCACACAGCTACTATTCTA
>NW_017534927.1:0-1260 GCF_001853355.1 Bactrocera latifrons
AGTATCGATGGCATTTCCTTGCAACCAATTATTATAAGAGAGTGAGGYACTAATATGCTGCTGTGACTTTTCATGGTCAAGAATAGTTTGTGTGAAATTGCTTCTAACCGAAACACCGTTAACCCAAGCAGAGGAGTACGATTTGTTTTGACGATCTGCTAATAACCAACAGAAGTGACAGAGTCCGTTGTGGTTTTACGAAGGCCTGCGAAGGCCTAACCCCACGGTGCTTTCTATTGCTAGAAGCACATAGATCAAAACAATGCGTTGGTCAGCGCCCCAAAGCACAAGTGCATGCACCTACACTCATACTCTGGAGAACCAAAGCATGAGTGCCGCCACATACACTCATACTCAGGTTCCAATTGGTTAGGGTGTGTGTTGTCATGTCCACCCCAGGGTGTGTGTCAACGTCCACCCTTAGCCACCTTGGTCGGGTACGAGGCCCATCTAAAACCTCTGCCGTACTTTGGGTCCGGCACCCGGCCGCAGTGCGACTCCACATTGGACTAATGCCCTTCCTGCATTTAGGTTTAAACCACAGCCACCACGAATCTCCACAAAGGGCCAAAAGCCCAATGAGCAGATTGGAGCGAACTCCAAGGGCAAACTGCTCCCCGTGGTACCATGTTATAATCTTTGGTGTGACCTGTAGCACTACATATATGTACATATATGTAGCGCTACAGCCAGTCGAGCCCCTGGGAAACCCAAGAACCCGGCTGTATGATTGACATATCTCGTAAAACATTCGAACGCGATGTTTCACATACTTCGTCGGGGTACCAGGAATAAAAAACATAGCGTACAATAAACATCTTACGATGAATACTATAGCACTATGTCTGACATGAACTATGCTGACATTTCAAGGCAAGCCCAAAAAGACAGACATAGTGCATGTGGATTTTAGTCGCCTCTTACGACAGGCATGCCTTACCACGGGTATATACGGTTTCCCCCCCCCCAACCTGGAGGGGTCCCCCCTACCCGCAGGGGGAAACAACAGAAGTGACAGTACGGTTTGTTTAAAATGTTAGAATAACATAACCATGGTCTTATAATTTTTATGCCTGCCTGATTGAAATATGAATAATAGTAAGCCGAAAAAGGTCGATTATTTTCTGAAACTTTTGGAAATGGTCCTTGTGGTTTAAATGGACCCAATTTAAAAATTATTTTTCGTTCGCATTCAGTTAAATTGTCACCAAAATTTCCTCTATCTGATGAAATTATATTACAATCTGCAGATATATCAGA
>NW_017534927.1:1765-10741 GCF_001853355.1 Bactrocera latifrons
AACTTTTTGTGACGGACAGATGGACAGACCGAAATTAAAAGATTTCCTTGTTTATCACTACGGGCCCTTAATAAATGGGTTGGGTAGTACTTACCTTTCCAATCTAAATACTCACAGTATCTTGTCTCTGAAAAAATAAAGAAATTTTGGGCACTTTTTTTATGACCTCCTTTCACTCATTTCTTTAACAAATCGATGTAGAGTGTTGCCAACTTTTGAACGCACGCTTAAAGCGGGAAAAAAGGAATTGTTTTATAGAATTTTGTCATTTGTAAAATAAAATAAATTAGAAAGTTTTTATTCTTTCTCCTTTCACACTTTGGTATAATTGATACGGCAATTACGGCGGTAGCTACGCCCCTGCTCACTCTTTTGTTTGATGGAAATCACTCAAATTAAAGCAATGTATATATAAAATGCTCACTACGTCTCTTCTTCTATTTGTGAAAGCAGTAACTTGAATAAAAATTTATATATCATGAATAAACTTGATGCACATAGTTTTTACTACCTTGAGAAGGTTGGTATTGCAAATCAGACAATTACCACACATTAACTTAAGCTTCACAGTAAGACACAACTCTGTTGCCCCGCCCCCAAAAGATTTAATGTTCATTATGGTGACCGAAACGAATGCTTTTTTTTACTCTGAAAGAAACTAAAAATCATTTCAAGAAGTAATAGCAGAGCCAGTGAAACTCAGCCATCTTTGTTTGCTTTCATKTGCACAATATTGCCATTGCTCAATACGCATATACAGTTTTGTACACATCTAAGTTTTCAATTATAATTTTTTATAATATAAAATATTAAAACTGAAAACAAACTATTAAAAATAGTTTATATATTTATAAATAATAGCATTCGACTCCAATTTTGAGTTATTTTAAGAAAATTTCAAACATATTGAACAGATTGAATTATAAAAGTTGATAATTACTACAGTACATAGATATTGGGAACTTTGGGTTTTGAGAGAGCAATCAGCTGACACGTTTAGACGGCAAAAACCAAAATGCTTTAGATTCACACGTCAGCCGACGTCAAAGAGAAAAGAGAGTAGCGTTTCTCACTGGGCACTTACATTGCGCGCCCATAAGATAGGTCGAATCAGCTGGCACGACCCACGATTCTGCGTTTTTGACTGTTTCTGCTAATAAGAACAGTCAACGGGCATTTGTGGCAAACATATAGTGCAGCATTTCAACTCTTGCATTTGTTGGAGGACAATGTACATTGTGATTCAACACTCAGCTCATCCACATCATGCCATCAAATCCAAGTTAATTATGGATTATATGACAGAAATATGCAGACTATATTACAGAAAATATTTTAATTCGTATATTTTATTCGTATAGCAAAAAACACACGTCAACAAACACAAGGTGGGTTCGATGCCGAAAAGCTGCACAGCAGACAGTAGAGCGTTTTCTACTCGACTTGCACCCCTGCTCTCTGAGAGTACAGCTGAAAACGATGAGGAGAGCCGAGTAAACTCCAATAGGTGACCTAGTGACTGAGGTCTAGAGCATACTAAAATTATGGAGTGAACACTTCTCCAGCCTGCAAAACCCAGCAGCGAAACCAGAATACCATGAGATGACAAAGCCAATTCCCCAATCGATGACGGTGAAGCAAACGTTTTATTGTTCAACCATGAAGAAGTCCGCTTGGCAGTTACCCGCCTGAAGCACAACAAATCGATGCATTACCGGAAGAGCTATTCAAATACGGCGGCGAAGYATTGACAAGGAGCATGCATCAGCTTCTTTGTAGAATATGGTAGGACGAAATCATGCCTGTCCAATCCACAAACAGGGGAACCCCAAAATCTGCGCCAACTAACGTGGGACAAGCCTCCTCAACATCGCATATAAGGTTTTATCGAGCGTACTGGGCAAAAGATTAATGCCCACCGTCAACAAACTGATTGGTTCTTATCAGTGCGGCTTTAGGTCTGAAAAATCAACAACTGACCACATATTCACCATGCACCAAATCTTGGAAAAGACTGTTGAAAAGAAGATCGACAGACACCACGTCTTCGTTGATTTTAAAGTAGGTTTTGACACCATTAAAAAGAGCTGCCTTTATGCCGCTATGTCTGAATTTGGTATCCCCGCAAAACTAATACAGCTGCGTAAACTGACGTTAAGCAATACCAAAAGCTCCGTAAGGACCTCTCCGAATCATCTGCCTTGGATACATTATTAAGAGCAACAATAAAGTCAGCCTCGACATTCAATGCAGAATAATTCTTGCCAACTGGTGCTACTTCGGACTGAGTAGACAGTTGAGAAGTAAAGTCCTCTCTCGATGAACAAAAACCGAACTGCATAAGTCACTCATTATTCTCRTCCTGCTATATGGGGCAGAGGCATGGACGATGAAAATATCTAATGAGTCGACATTAAGAGCTTTTGAGAGAAAGGTTCTGCGGATTATTTATGGTCTTTCGCTCATTGGAAACTACGAATATCGCATTTCATGGAACGATTATCTGTACGAGTTATACCGCGGCATTGACACAGTTACGCGAATTAAAAGACAGCGACTACGCTGGCTAAGTCGTATCGTCCAAAGGGATGGAAACGCTCCAGCTATAAAAGTATTCTACACACTGCCCGCAGGGGGAAGCTGAGTAAAAGGAAGACCTCCACTCATTTAAAACCAAAGTAGAAAAGGACCTGGCTACAATCTACAATTGGTGCAACTCAACAAGAGGAAGAGCTATTAACCGCGTAAGCGGTATCTACGCCAATAAGGAATCAAATCTGTTTTTGTGAAAAAAATATATTATCTTTTCAGTATTTGAAATTATATTATTTATTTTCTCCAAAACACACACAACTTCTYATTTATTGTTTACAATTATTGAAATATCTATTGCCTATGAAGCACATACTGAGGTATTGTGGTATAAAAAAGTACCATAGTAAATGTATTATGATATTGTAACGACATGTCTTTCCCAGGCATAATACCTGTGACAGACATATAGCATATAAGCAATACTATAGCACGAACGAATATCAGATGTGACACCAAATACTAGCTCCTGACAGTTTTGCCGTCAAAAGCTTAGATTCAAGACCCAATCCCAATAATAATACGTTTTATGCCATCTTGGGAGTCGAAAAGTATTATTTCACAGACTTAAATGTGGCGCTCTTTTTGAAAAAATTTCTTGATTTTGGAACCAATCGTGCATTCACTTTTCTTAGGCTCAAATGATCTTCCAAAATGGTTTTCACTGATCCTCCCGATAATCCAACGATGTCAATGAGACCTCTGCCTGTTAATCGTCGATTCTCAAGCACCAAATTCCTTTACTTTAATGACATGTTGATCATCAGTTGATGTTGATGGCTCTCGACCCTCCTTGAATAACTTGTACCAATCAAACATACTTTCTTGCGACAAAGATTTATCCCAGAAGGCCTTTTCCAACATTCTGAACATTTGGTTCCACACATTTGTTTCCGTACACAAAATTTAATCAAATTTCTTTGTTTATGTACTTCAGAAAGATAAGAGTATACTAGGCGCTAATGATTATTTTTATGTGACATTTGGCACAGATAGACACACAGTCATACCAACCTAGAAAAAAAAATTCAACGAATTATATTTTGCACACAGTAGTATTTCTGTAGAGCCGAATTGTAAAGAATCACGGAGTGATATTGGAGTCCGAATTTGACGCAAGTGGGGAGAAAAGAGGATTGAGTGAATATACACTCATCAAACACAATGTAGTGAGCTATCGATCAACGGCCTAATAAACATTCATCAAATAAACCGTCGGAAAGTTTTTTGAATCAAGTTAATTGAATGAAATATTACACAAATAGTGTTTTTAAGGTATGCTGAGTATCTCACATCTAAAAATTGTAAAAATCGCACTAAACATCGTATTTTTAAAGAGTTACATTGGTTTTATCGGGTAAAAAACAACCTTTTTCAACAATTATCATATAAAAAATTAAATATTTCATTAGAATTTTTGTTGTTACAAACATACACTATCAAAAATCAAAATAAACCTTGTTTAAGCCTTTAAGAATTTGATCTCAAAGACCTGTGTAAAATTTCATGAAGATCATTTGATCTTCCAAACCGAATTGAAAAACAAAAGTTTCGAGATAAACGTATAGTATTTAAAGACGGCGCACAAGTTCACAGAGCTGAATATACCAAACTACTATTACTCGGATCCACATAAAAAGGTCAACATTATAGAGGTGTTGTAAAATTTAAAAGACAATAAAAAATCTGGTTGATTTTTTGAAACACGTAAACCTATGTAACCTCTTAATTCCAGCGTTAAATCCGTATTCTTATGCGAATATATATAGTTGCGAATCGTGGTCCTTAATGGAAACGTTGATACGGAAACTGCAGTTTTTGCAAACTAAAAAAAAAAAAGAAGAAAAAAATATTAAGAATCTGGCGGCCACTTCCATAGAAGATCTACTGGAAGAAACCGATGTATAATAGAGCCGACTTCAAATCAAAGCTTGTTATACTAACTATCGAAACTCGGAACGTCTTTAAAGCTTTTATTTTGGCCCTAAGCTTCAACCGGAGTTACAGTTATGTCCTAAAAGCCGGTTACCAAAAGTTGTTCTCGATTTTTTCAAGGATTAAAAGATAGGAAATACTTTCAGGTCTTGACCAAACTTTCTTTTAAATAATATTGTATACAAATTCAACATGCATTATTCGAAGAAATCAAAAGGATTACAAGTTTGATATCTAATTGACTTATGTTATTGGAGCGGAAAACCAAATTGTCGACTTTAAATAAAATATAACTTAATAGGTTGTTGAAAACGTTGAACAACGATGGTTTCAACTGTATCGGGTCCATAAACTGCACAAATTTTATTGTCGGCTTGAGATGCATTTTTGCCTTTATCGTAGAAGTACTGTAAAATATGTCGTATGAACGACTTAAAAGAAACGACAATCAAACACGTGTTAGCGCATGAAATGAGCTTTCCAAAAAGGTATAGCATGACCAACTAGCGAAAATACCGCAAGACTTTTTTGACAACCTAATATATTGACCGCAATTTAAGCTTGAAAGTAAGATAAACAGATAAAATGGAGGAAATGGAGGAAATCCCTAAATCATGTATATTGGGGTTACGGGACTATTTGGATTGACTAAATAAACTTTTGGTATTACTCAAGTAGGGAAGACTTTAGTATACCGTCCCAGGATTTCGGGAATAAAGCAGGAAGCTTATAGTTTTCGAGATATTCGCGATTAAAGTTGAAATTTTGCAATATTTTAATTAATATTTCCGGTATTTAAAATTAATTTTTCACTTAAATTTTTCAATTTTATATACACTAACACATCACTTATTCATTTGCACACATTTATTTTATATAATATAGTGCAAAAATTGCTTTTAATGTACATTTAAATTATTGTTGAAATATGATTATTTAAGAAAAACGTGATCTGGAGAATCTCCTCTATCCGACCATACCCATTTTATTACCGAAATCCTGGGACGGTATACTAAAGCCGACCCTTCAAGTATATTTAAAAATAAGTTTTCACTCACTTATGTGGACATAAGTACAGACTGGCCGACACATTGATAAAGTCTGTTTTTTGTATTTGTGCAACCTTAAATATATTCAACTGTGAAATAATTATATGTATGTAGTTCTTTTCTTTAAATGTAAATTGTTCTTTCGGTGAAAAATTCTTTGAATATGTTCTTTTTATTTGAAAACTACTATTAATAATCGCCGAAATATTAATCAACAATAATGAGTTTTAAGAGTAATTGGGATACAAAATCTATAAATCATTACAGAACTGTGCAACGAATTAAAAAGCAACTCCGTCAAGGAAACTCAGCATATTTGTGTAACCATCCGGAAGTGTGCATATGTTAGAAAAAACTAAATATGTTTATTTAAAGGTTAATATATTTATAGATCCGAGCTATAATACGAGTTCTCATTCATGAGGCCATAAATGAGAAAACAGAAAATTTTCCTCAATTTATTGCCAACTTATTTAGTTGTGGGAATACGCCTCGTTTGATAACAATGGTGAGTAATATTACTGCTAGAGGGTGCTAAGATTCATTTAATCTATGAACTACAATTTTAATTATGCATAAATATAGTACATGTACATAAAGTGAAGTTTATGTTTCGAACGAACTTATAATCACCGAATTTGGGCAACTCAATAAATTTAATATATTTACGTGAAACGCAAACTGTATCTTAAGTTTGCCTCAGATATATACTCCTAGTGTTTCGGATGTTATATCACCCGATTTCATTCATTTTCATATTCTACCATGAATGGAAACAATTCATCTTTAATTGTTATGCTGTAGGAAATTTTATAAATGAACTTAGCGCATTTAACTATTAGTTAATGATATGTGTATAAAATAATAAAAAAAAAATTTCTTACATAAAGATTAACGAGCAAATAAAAGTGGTGAATAAAGAGCTAAAAAAAAGTCGTTACACCGGATTTGATCCAGAGATGATTCTTGAAGAAAGAGAGTCAACGCATTCATTGATATCTAAAACATCCATACCAGATAGTGCCAATGCAATTTTAAAATATGCTCTCATATTACCTTCAAACGTGCAATGATATTTAAATAAATTTATAGTCTAATTTAAATGTTAAATTTCATTATACATAAAATTATTAATGTCACGGTATTCAATATACTTTAATTACCTAATTGTCAGAGATACATTTATTTAGTTTTGATGAATTCTTTTACTTACAGGTAGAGATGTATATACTTGCACACTTCATATGTAGATTAAGGTGGGTCAAAAATTAAATATTTACTTTATATTACTCTCCCTAATTGTGTGCTCTTAATTGTAACGGGAGAGAAAGAGAATGCTCATGAATAGAGAAGGTGCAAATGTTAAATTAAATATTTTTGAGTACTAATTTGTAGTTTTCACATGAATGTTCTTGTGTGAATTATAGATGCTCATGACTATTTATATTTGCGCCTACAATATTATAAAAGATCATAATTTGTATTTACAAATAATCTCCTAAATTAGAAAGTTGCATTATTGGTAAAAACCTCAGAATAAAATAAGCATTTAATAAATAACCGTTCATTCCATTTATGTGCGTTGCGTTAACAATATGTGTTTCAATGGTCAAAGGATAATAATAAAACAGTGACTAAACCGGCTGCGTGTTCCCACTTTTGAGGTGGCTCAGATCATAAACGTGTGGTAATTAAGCTCAATGGGAACACGTGCATTTGCGTACGAATATTGAAACTCATGTAATTAAGTTTTTTCTATTTAGTTAATTGGAATCCTGGCAGATCCCAATTTAAATAACTTTATAGCATATTTTTCTTACTGAGATAACTAAAATATTTGAGGAAAATAAATATTATGYTTATGTACATAAATATAATAATCACACATACAACCATAAACGTACGCCAATGCTTACTTCATCCTATTCCGCAATGTTCCAAGTTCTTCACTTCTGCTTTTATGAGAGAACGAACGCAAAACACCAAAAATTTAAAAAATTTAATATAAAAGCAGAAAGTTTTGTAAATACTACCCACATTTATTTTTTATACAAATTTAAAATCCAAATCAAAATTGTTAAACAAAAAATTTTAAAATATTACCCTTAAACACATTTACATCACAATTTTGTGAGGAAATTGCGAGCATTTGAGCTTTTGAGCTTTTGAAATCACCAGCATATGGAAAACCTCACCTATATCAAAAACCTCACAATAGTGATGGTGGTGATTTTTGTGATGGCCTGAGAATAAAGCTGTTAAGTTTAATTTATTTGCCTGTTACATTTGACATATTAATTGAACTATTTAGTTATAAATTCACAAACATATATATGTATGTACCAAAAGAATAAGTATGATAACAAAACATAATGTTATGCTAACTGCTATTCCACTATTCTTGTGAAAAAATAATAAATATAAATTAACATACTTGTTTGCATACTATACATACGAATAGCGTTCTCAATAGCGAATAGTACATATTAAATCCCCAGTGGAAATAAAAACGATGACTTTATAGGAAATATTTTAACAACCCTCCAAAAATTCTGTTTTCCGATTTTATTCTTATAGGCAGAGATCATAACAGTTACGATGAAATAAGCATAAAATCAAGTTTAATAATTAGTTTTCAATTTATTTTTTTTCTCACAAAATAATAGTTATATTTTGATTTTCATTTCTCCCTTCCAAAATAAGAGTTATTTCATAAATTATAATTATTGCTCACTGAGTAATAGTTATGTTCTGAGTTTTATAGCGCAATTCTCAAATTTGTCAGCTGGTAATAAACAGGTCACAAAAGTAATAAGAAAGGAAAACAATGGCCGAAGAAGCTGCAGCTTTTTGTTGATTTTACAAATTAGTGAAAATGAAGAGAGGTAAGTATTATTTAATAGCAATGAATATAACAATATTAAGCGTATTTTATTTAACACGCAAATTAGCTTATTTTGTAGCCAACATAATTATGTTGGTTGTATATTGAACCAGAGAACGTAAATTATAGATAAGGCAGAGAACTTAAAACATAGAGCAGATAACTTAAAACATAGAGAAGGCAGAGAACGTAAAGTATAGAGAAGGTGCAGGCTCGACTGCGAACATTTKTTAGATTTATAGTAGGGAATTCACCTCATAACAACAGAAGTCACGCTGTTAAATTTTAACACTTCTCCACATATTCAACTCAGAATATGAAGAGAAAAAAATATATGTATTTACGGCATATGATGAAATGGCATATATGCCGAAGCCAGAGAGTATGAAGAGACATAAAAAATATATATGCATGCCCATGATAATACTCCGTTTTGTTTGTTTATATTTTGTTTTACTTTTGACAGCGAAAAATGTGTACAAAACACACCTCTCACACAGAGAATATAAAGAAAAT
>NW_017534927.1:11116-12977 GCF_001853355.1 Bactrocera latifrons
ATTTTTACCAATACATAAAAAAGCATGTTGAAAATTTGTAGTAATGATTGGCAAAAAGAAACAACATCAAACTTTCACATTATGCTTTATTCATTCGCGCATATTGTGTGCATAGGAATGGRGCAATGTTTCATTTTACCGAAAAAGTAAGAAAAGACCAAACCGAAGAAAATGGTGTTGCCCAATCGACAAAATCAATTAATTTGCAAAGCTTTTTTACAAAATTTGGGCAAACTAGAAGAAGAGAAAGCAATTCCACCTGTTGTGGCATTTATTTTCATGTCAGTGGCAGCACGACATATGTRTGTATCACAATTATTGACAAGTGAACGCGAAAGCCGCAAAAAGACGCGCGAGTTAACGAGAACGATATAATTACATCAGGTGAGTAAAGTGATATTATTTATACAAAAAATGAAGAGTAAAACATTTTATAATGAAATGTGCAAAGTTAAAAAAGAGTGTGAAAGAAGTTCAGTGYGATACGAAAGTTTATCGGAATTTGCGCGTGCTGATGGGGAAGATGGCGAAGCTGCCGCGGCTGCGCTACATTCTACTCCTGAAGATTCTTTCTCATTTTCCAGCTCAGAATGCCAGTCGGAAAATGAAAATGAAGTTGTTTCAAGTGCAGAAAAGTGCAAGCATTTAAAGTTATGGGCAATTAAAAATAATGTGTCTCAAGCCGTATTGAGCGATTTGCTCAGTGTTTTAAGAAAAATAGGAGTGCATGATTTGCCCTTGTCTGCAAAAACTGTGCTTGAAACAACAAAAATTAAATCGGTTATAAAGAATATCTCCGGCGGAGAATTTACGTATATTGGCATTCAAAAGCATTTTGAATCAAATTAATTTCCATTTTTGAATGAAAAAAGTGAAGTGTTAATAGATATTGGAATCGACGGCTTAAGGCTATTTAAAAGTTCGAACAGAGCCCATTCTTGGTTCAATTGTTGGCTCTCCGAAAACCACTCCGTTCACTATTGCCTGCTTCTCAGGAAAACAGAAACCAAATTGCACAAATGAATTTATGAAAGAATTTTGTGACGAGGTAGTGTACTTGAGAAAAAACGGGTTAAAAGTCGGTTTAATAAATCCAATTTTGAAAAGTTTTAATATTCGTTTGTTTACGTGTGATTCGCCAGCGAGCGATTTTGTGACTGGGGTTCAAAATCACAATTCAAAGCACGGCTGCCCAAAATGTTGTCAAGTAGGCACATTTAATCAAAGAAGGGTATGCTTCTCTAAAAATTTAAGTGAATTAAGAACAGATTTTTCATTCAAAAATAGAAATGATCTGGCACACCATAATTTAAAATTTCGGGAACAAGAAAACGTGCTAGAAGTAGCAGCTTTTGGAATGGTTTCTCAATTCCCTTTAGATCYCATGCAYCTCGTCGATTTAGGTGTAGTTAAAAAGCTGCTACACCTTATAGTTAGTAAAGTAAACGTTAACGTAATGAATCAAACAATCAATTTTGTTTCTTCTTGGGTTCCTTCTGAATTCGGAAGAGTTTGCAGAAATCTCAATGATTTAAAAAGTTGGAAATCTACTGAATATCGACAATTTTTATTATACTCTGGTACATTTATTTTAAAAAATTGTGTTGATGAAGATTTGTACTATCATTTTCTTTTACTAYATTCCAGTATACGTATTCTCTCTTGCGAAAGGTCTTACAAAAGAGAAGCAAATATTGTACAACAATTATTAGAGGAGTTTGTTTGGCAATATTTATGGCGAACATTTGATAAGTTTTAACCTGCATGGCCTACTTCATTTGTCTGAAAGTGCTACAGAATTTGGTCCCTTAGACACATTTTCTGCTTACAAATTTGAAAATTACATGCAGCGCTTAAAAAA
>NW_017534927.1:16227-23799 GCF_001853355.1 Bactrocera latifrons
TCATTTTTGAAATAATAATTTATTGAAAATTATTTTTTATTTAATTTTATGATAGAAAATTTTTACCATTTTTCGGAAAACAATGGTTCATAGAATATGAAATAAGCATGCATATGTGACTCAAAGAATGTTTTTTTACATTCTTTATGTGACTTTGTATATTTTTCTACAAAGCATTTCTCTTTATTTATTCTCGCATGAATTCAGTCGTTTTACATATATTTTTGCCAGAGAACGTGCTCAATTCTGCTAAATAGCACCGTAAATGGTGAATTCCCTACTATAAATCTATCAGCTCTGTTAGCCGCGCAATCGAACATCATACAGATTTCGATTTGCACCTTCTCTATACTTTACGTTCTCTGAACTAACACAACTTTCTTTTATATAATATACATATATAGATTTAATATCCCGTTTACAAATTGAAGAATTCAAAATTACCTTTTCTTCACATCAGACATTTTGAAACAAATTGAATATAAGCTGACTGTTCCCGCCCGCATTGCCAACTCACATCATTTTTAAGCGAAAATATTAAATAAGCTTTTTACGTTTACGTGATGGTCAAATAAAACACGCCTTTTGTCACAAAAGACAGTGCTTCATTACAGCAGATATCCCATCTCACCCCAAAGAAGCGCTTATAGAATGATTATTAAAAATCAGGGTTAAGAGCACCCGCTCTGGACATATCTGAGTCAGATATATTTCATAATAATAAAGAAATGCTAGATTGCCGATAATACAGAAAAGGTAATAAAAACAGCTAGCCTTAACAAACCGAATTAAAGAAATTTGAAATTTGTATAATCCTAGGATTTCGGGAACAAAATGGATATGGTCAGATAGAGGAGGTTATCCAGATTAAAAATACATAGTGAAACTTATAGTTTCCGATATATTTGCGATTAAAGTTGAAAACTACCACTATTTGAATTAGGTACTTTTTTGATTTAAAATTAATTTTACACATATTTTTCATTTTYATGTTCACTAACACTTCACTAAATCGTTTGTATACATTTATTTAACATTATATAGTGCAAAAATAGTTTTATATCAATATTCAACTTCATTTGTGTCATTACGTATTGTGAATGGTACGGTGTGTAAAACTTTTTGAGAAGCATGCCAGCTGTTTTAATTTCTTTCTTACTTTTCCACACACTCACCGTTAGGAAAAGTTCGAAATGCAAGGAAAGCACTTACAGTTCAGCAATAATTTTTACAAACTTTATTTAAATTGTTATAAACTGTACTTAGTAATTTATTTTTAAAAAAATGTTCATATATGTACAAAAGAGTAGAGCTCGGGAAAAATGGAACACGGCTTTCGTTCGACGGCGTATCGCAAAAAGAAGTGAAGGGGCTTGTTCGAGCTTGGCAATACAGCGCGATATTGCGCAAACATCATATTCGATGTAAAAATGTGGCAACTCGTGCAAAGGTCAGACGTTCGAGCGAGTAAAAATTTGACCTTGATGCGCGCCAAATGTCATCATTATGCATCAAGAATTTTTATTCTGTCCGCCAATAATGGAAGAAGAAAGGTAAGTAAAAGTGGTATTTATTGAATTTACTAATATACATATATTAATTATTTTATTCACTTGAATATGGGAAAATATATCATCGTGACTTATATTTTCAGTGAAAAAATAAATTCACCGGTTACTTTTAAGGTCCCGACTTGACTTGGAGCCCGAGTTTGCTATCGGGAAAAGGAAAAAGTCCGTCCTACGGGGTAAGGTTGTCGAAAATATGCGTTTTATAAATCCGGTWATGTCGCAAACAAAAGAATTTATGCAAAGGAAATTTTTAAATTTGTTTGCGACGTATAAGAGTATTAAAAAACGTAACGACGCGACAGGTGGAGGTGCCACGACGTGGGAATATTTCAAAGATTTTGACAAAATTTTTGGAAGTAGGCACTCCATTGAGCCTCCCATAAGGAACCTCCAGAGCTCACTGCAATATTTAGTTGAAAGTAGAGTGAGTGAGGTGGTGAAGAGGTGCGTGGAAGAAAGCGAGGTAGAAGGTGTCAGCCGAAAAAACGACCAAAAACTATTGCATATGAAACATTGGATTTTTTTAAAGAAGCGCGGAAAGAGCAGATTCGACACGAAGAAACTATGAAGATCGAAAAGGAAAAATTGCTGGTTGATAAGGAAAGGATTAAAGCAAAGTTGGATTTGCGGCAAGCTTTGGATGGGTTGTGCCAAAAATAAAAAGTGTTCATTTTATATTAAACTTAATAGGAGGGTGTACTTTTGTACGCTGTCAGGTGATCCACAAACTATTTTTCTGTGGCTCGTTGAGCTCCAATGAATGTTTTGCCATTATCACTCATGATTTTTGATGGGAATCCACGTCTAGCGACGAAGTGAGCAAAAGCCGCTAGAAAAGTCTCTGTCGTTAGATTAGTACATAGCTCAAGGTGTACTACCTTTCTCGTGAAACAAACAAAGACAGCCACATAGCCGTTCATGAGAGTGGGAGACTTTAGCCTTTATTTGAAAAGCCCAGCAAAAACGACACCTGTGGTGGTGAAAGGCAGAGTTTTGTAAGTCTTGATACGTCAATGTATCGCAATGGGGGCAAGTTGCTGCTTTAAATTTAAGTTTAAGCCGCTCTAAGAAGCATATAGGCGAACTACTCTGAGGTCTCAGGAATCGAAAATCGTTCAAGAAGGACATTATCATTAAATATTGTGTGATAGGTGTCGATTTTTCAACTCTCTGGGGATATTATGTTGCGCATTGGCGATTGTGGCCAAGAATCTGGAGATTCTGTTAACCATTGGGAGGCCATTCCGCCAGACGGTGGAGGTGGCGAGATTTGCACCCTCTTGTACCTAAATCAGCAGGATTGTCAGCACTGGCTGTCACCTGATACCACTAAGTCAAGTATTTGAGACGTTCTGTTAGAAATGTACGTTTTCCACGCATGTGGTGCTAGAATGATTTCGGACCATAGATAAAATTTGTATTTTGCCATGTAAGATATTACCTTAATTATTAATTAAGGTATTCATTGAATATTTCTTCTAATAGAAGGTCTATTTGAGAAGGGGTATTGCAGTTGGAAAGTTATTGAGGTGCAACAYTGAATGATGCCTTTTGAGGCAATATAAGAAATTGAATTCGCAATTATTTAGTGGTGGTTTTAGGTGGTTTACGTGCACGGCAGTAAACATGTCCCGGAAGGACGGCCAGTGTCATAACCTCCATGAAATATTTCTGTGTCGCTTGCTGGCACTTTGAGGTGAATGTCTCAACTCTCCTCTTGGGATTGTGTTTGTGACAGCTCTACTTTCAGTTGTGGAATAGGCGCATTTGACTTTGTTAATTTTAATTGATCAGAGATCTTGGCTTTTGTCTCTCCATATTTTTTTTGCTGATTTATTTGTATGCCCTCGTATGTACACTCGTAAGTACACGGGTCAATACCCTTTTTATATGAGTCTGGTCTGCACGTACTGTGCTATAATATTATATAAATATGTATAAAGTAAAGACAAAAGGAAAAGTTTGCCAATGTGCTGTCTTTCAATATAATATATACTATTTTTTTTTGTTGTACCGGGCCGTTTATATATTTTCAATAAATGTCAGATAATTTTTGCAAATTTAAAACTTGTATTAATATTTTTTATATTCACTTGTCCCCTATAGTATTAGTATACCAAATATATATAACTAACGTTCGTATTGTGTTCGCGCTGTTTTGTAGTTGTAGGTGCCATACAAATAGAAGACAGTTCACAATGTACCAGTGTTAACCTCTTTATATACATATGTAAATATGTTGTTAAATATGTAACTTCGTATAATATAATATGGAGTTGGTATTTTAATATGCATGTATGTACATATATTTGAATTTATTCTTTCTTTTGTTTGTCTTCTTGTATTTTTATTGTGCCTTTTGCTAGTTTATTTTGAATATTCTGAATGCTTACTGTTTTGAGAAACAGGAGTATTGCGAAGTAGATACTTGAACTTAAATTAATGTTTTATTACTTTGCTATGCATGGTTGTACCAAAGGGGTAATACAATTTTTTTTTATTTTTTATTATATATGTAAACATATATAGATGATATATATAACTACATTTTCCCCGTTTTGTATCGTTAAAACAGTTTATATCAAATATAAATTCATTTGTAATCATACAAATGTACAACATACATATAATAAATAGAAATGAAAACGATACACTTACTTTTTCTCACCTCAAGGGGCTTTTGGGGGAAAGTAAGTATTTGGTTTGTGAAGATGGTATTGGATTTATTATTGTATTGAAACAAGGTGTTTTTATTGTCCGATCGCGCTTGAATTACGTTTGGTGATAAGATTTTATATTTAGATTTTTACTACGCGCCCATTTGATTTTGGCTTTGTATAATTTATGTGTTTTAATAGCTTTTTTCCTGTTTGGTGAACCGTTTGTAGCCACGTATTTATTTAATATTTCAGTTTATGTATATACATATTTTTATATACATGTATTAATCTTGTTTTCTATAACTGCATTCCATCGGCATATATACATACATATATATATTTTTTGTTTTTGTCACTGTAATGAACTATACTTTGCATTGTCTTTTAAATGTGCCTTTAAGTCACTACACTTGTACCGGTACGTTTATAAATTGCAAATCTGTTTTTTTTTTTCTTTTTATTCTATAGGCTCGAAATACCATGTTTTCTYTTGTTGGGAAAAGTACRAAATGCAAGGAAAGCACTTACAGTTCAAAAATAATTTTTACAATCTTTATTTATATTGTTATAAACTTTAATTATTAATTGATGTTCGCAGAAAAAAAATATAAATGTAAGTACAAAAGGGTAGAACTCGGAATAAACAGAAAACGGCTTTCCTTCGACAGCGTATCGTCTAAATTGTTTCTCCGCTCCTTCTATTAATTTTTTGTTGTGGCGTAAAATACAGTGGTATCGTACCTGGTGTGGGATGTGGATTGTAGGTGATATCAAGTTGAGTGTAGCGAGTATAGCGTATTAGTGATGTTTACTTTAATATGGTTTGTGTACCGTATTATTAGTTAGGTGTTCGGTGTTTATATGGCATAGAATTTCTAAATTCTTTGGAGAGGCTTGGTATACCGCGGCATCGTTTGCGTCTCAAAGTTTGATCTGTCTTTATTATATTTCGCAATCTTCATGCGCCAAAACTGTGCAATTGATTTCAACTGATTGTGACGCAGCTATCGAATATAATGGGGTCGAATGCTTGATTCTATGAATTCCTTTGAGTTCCACCGATTTGCTTTTTCATTTCAAACGTATTCAGTTTCCAGAAAAAATTGTATTTGCGATGACAGAACGCAAGAATAGCGCTAGAAGTGTGTGGCATAAAACTGAAAATTCCCTGTTTTTCACTCGAGCACCTTTACGTAACGTGTTCACAAGTTGGAAACCATCTTCTCTGTACATTTACGCACAGAAACAGAAACCAAAAAATGTTGTTTATATAGCTGCGCTACATTGAAAAAAATTTAGAAAATCGCAAATACATGATTTTCAACACAATATAAATTCAACTTTCTTTTCGTTTCAAAAAGAATGGACCACAAATAGTTCTTACAGTAATATGTTTAAAACCAAAGCCGTTTTCAGCTTTTGTAGCAAGTATTCTGCGCCCTCGGCTACTGCACGAACAGTAAACCGAAATACACGTTATAGCATTACGTACTATATAATACTCGCCTGGGGCGCAGTATGTTTAAATGAGTTAAGCCTCCACACACTCTACCCGGAAAAACTGGCACACCTTAATAAATTCACCGCAGCTGATGTCAGTGACACAACTCACCACACCTATTTACCGASTCATCAAAAAGATGGACGGGAAAGCAGAAACAATTCGATTACCCATTGCGCCGCGCAAACATTACATTCGTTTTTTACACATCTATCCTGCGCGCTGTAATACATTGTGTCTTTTTCGTTTACTTTCCTCGCACTCACCGTTAGGAATTACCAGAAAACAAGAAGACAACACACAATTCCGCCAAAATTTTCACAAAATGAAGGTTTTTTTTATTCAACTGTAGGTATAATCTCACCAATGTATTTTAGTGAACTTTAGGTATATAARATAGTATAAGTTAACTTTTCTCACAAATGTATTTTAATGAACTTTAGGAATATAATAATAATATATAATGATCGGGTAAAAATTATAAACTTGGAGGTTAGCACAATATAAAAAGTTGGCACTCGGGGGAATCGCACGGCTGTATCAGCGGATCGCAAAAAAGGAATGGAAAAAACCGAAAAACTTGTTTCTCCGCTCCTTTTGTTCCCTTTTGGTTGTGGTGAAAAATGCAGTGGTAGTGTAGWTATGTGAGATGTGGATTGTAGGTGGTGTAGAGATGAGGGTGGTGAATGAAGCGTGCTAGTGACRTATGTTTTAATGCGGTGAGTGTGGAGTGTTCTGGATGCGGGATTATTGCTGTGGTTAGGTGTTCGGTGTTGGTTATATATTGTGTGGGGCAGGAGAGTGAAGCTCATTTGGCCATCCCGGCCCCCCTAGGCGAATATTTCAGCCTAGAAGTCGTTGCAATTGCTGGAGCGTGGCTACAACGGAACTTAGGCCTGMGGTGYGGCGTGGACGGGGCGTTTGTTGCTGGCGTCGGGTCGACGTCCCATTCTGTTGCCACCGGATACGGGATGATGATGTGGTTGGCTGTCGACGGGWTCGTGCATCCCGGCTTATTGGCGGTCGTCGTACTGCGCCACRGTGGTGGTTACCAGAATGCTGACCAATGTCGTGTCTGGTGGTTCGGTGCAGCATGGTGTGATGAGGCCACATACATATCTGGCATACGTTTCCCGAAGTACACTCCTGGGTAGGGTGGGTTGGTGCCAGACAATTGRGGCAGTAGCCGTGTGCCTGGACGACGCGCAGCCTTTGCTGTGGTGGCAGTCCTTTAAAGATGGCGCAATGCATCAACCGGTGCGGTCGACGACATATTGGGCACCGGATGGTCTGCGGCTCTGCTGCGGGTATGGGCGTTGACGGYAGTGCTCGCGTTCCACTACGAGGACCCGTGGATGTGGTGGTTCGGGGAGCTGCGACTGGGCCAGCCGCAGATGGGGCTGCCGCAAATGGTGCTGCCACTTGGCGTGGCACGTGGATAGTCGAGCGAATGGTTGGCGTCGGAGCGAGTGGCATGTCTGCATCCATGTTTATCTGTATGGAAGAGTGGTATTTTAATTGTAAATTGGTTGCATGGAGTGGATATGGGTATGGCTGCCACGTTGTGGCATAAGTGGATCGTCAAGTTGATCGACCATTAAGTTGTTTTGCTTGTGATTTTAYAATATTCATTTTATCGGGTTTATTGGATGATTTTATCGTTCACGTTTCGATCGGCGGTCGGTAAAAAGCATAGCTTAACGAGCGGTCTTGTTAACTTTCCTGATTGCGTACKVAGATCGACTACGCGAATATGACCGTCGGAGCCCTGGTAAAGCTTCTCTATGCGGCCAAGCCGCCATTCGGTAGGGGGGAGACATTCGTCCTGTATCAGGACACA
>NW_017534928.1:0-2249 GCF_001853355.1 Bactrocera latifrons
CCATTCCCAAGTGAATGGCGATCAGAGACTTTCCTCACTGGCGTGAACTTCTACACAAGACCCCATCCTCCCGTACGCTTACAGATTCGCATATTTACAATGCTCAAGCGACTATGGATATCATTTATAGATATTCTCCATATCCATATATATTTGATAACAAAGCTCATCCGTATTTATGTATTTATCTACAACTTGACCTATTTAATGATACATTTCATTAAATCTGTTTAATTTATAAAGTCATATTTCCATTATTACCTAAGTAAATATATGTATGTATGTATACATTGGGCATTAGAGGTTTCGATAACATTTTAAAGACCAAGCCGACGCACATATTCGCATATGGATGCAATTATGTATGTGTACATATAATATAAACAGATTTTTAAAAACCATAACCGTAATGATAACATTCTTTTTGATAAAATCCCGTTTTGATAAAATCTTAAAAGTCATATTCATATAATTATGTATACAGATTTAAAAACCGTACTCATAAAGTTCATATGTATGTAATTTTGTGTTCATATAAACAAATTTGAAAGAATCTTTCGCAGAATGTTTGTAAACACAATTTTTTATGTAAATATATACACCCATTGTTTCATACATAAACTCCGTTGTCGCGGACAACCAATGGCCGAACTTCACGTTTTGTCAAAATGTCATTGTGTCTAAGGATTAACGCGACGAGAAAGCGTCGCAGCTTTGTAAAGATCCAAGCTTTACCGAAAAAAACGAACGGCCGCCGATTGTCACCGCTTCCCTTTGCCGCTGAAACAACTTTGCTACAACCCAGCGTAAATATGTACCTACATATGTTTATGCTGGAGCTTGCATACTGTTTTATTTACTGCCCGCTGTACTTGCCACTTGCTCTTTATTTTAAAATAAAAAAAAACTCGGGGTTTAAACTTGTTTCTTAACAATATATTAAATGATGGTGGGTTTTCCCCTTTCTTTTGAAAAAATATTATACAAATGTCSTTAATGTGGTTCAATTTCAATTTAAAATAAGCTGTAGAGATGGATCGAGTTGGAGCGCTGCGTAGCGGTGGCGGACAAGTGACGTGGATTCAAAGGAGGTGGAATCTGAACTGAAGAGTCTGTGTAGACGCTCACCCTTTTTTTTTTGGTATGGTGTGGTGTGTGTTTGAGTGTGTGGATGCTGGACTCTCGTGTGGGTGGTGTTGATGTGGACTGTGGTGATGTCGAGGTGAGTCTGCGTGTTAGAGATGGGTGTAGGTGTGGTGTGGGGCAGCCGACTAAGACTCGTTTAGCCATCCCGACGCCCCAAGTCGAATATTTCAGCCTTGAATCCTCTGAAGTTGCTGGAAAGTAGCTACGACACTGCTGATGCCTGAGGTGCGGCGCGGACGCGATTATTGTTGCTGGCGTCGTGTTGTTGCCCCAGTATGTGGCCGCCGGGCACGGGATGATGATGTCCCTATTGATCGACGGGACCGTGCATCCCGGCTCAATGGCGGTCGCCRTACTGCACCGCGGTTGCGGCCGGCAGGAGGTTGGCTGGTGTCGTTCCGAGTTGTACGGTGCAACATGGTGTGATGCAGCCGCATACAAATCTGGCACAGGTTACCGAGGTGCATTCGTGGGTTTGGTGTATAGGCGTCAGGCAATTGAGGCAATGGCCGTGCGCTTGAGCGACCAGCTGGTGTTGCTGAGGTGGCAAGCCCTTGAATATGACGCATTGCCTACGAAAACCGGGACGGACCCGGATTTTTATCCGGCCAAGGACTGTCAACTCGGCAGAATTCTGCCGTTACAACAACAACAACAACGACATAAAGGGCATCTAAGGCGTGGTGAGTCTGCGACTAACGCGTTTTTTTTTTCTTTTTTTATAGTAGAGGGAAGCATCGAAARCCGGAGTGCGGAACTTTAATCCGSTAAACCTAACCTACTCCCAACTCAAGACTCTCCCACGGAACCACCGGCTAAGTATTACTTCGTGGCAGGGACAGGACATTTAAGTCTCCTCTATTGCCTGACGAACTCCTAATTTGCTCAAAAAGTCTCAGTTTTGTTATTATGAATGCTGACGCTTCGCTGACAGCTTTCCATTTATCAGTACACTGACACATGAGTGTCGTTAAATTATCGACCGTAAAACTACCACCGAGCGTGGCTTTTAGTTTTTCCCTTGTATTTGAAAATCGAGGGCAATAAAATAATACATGCTCAGAGTCTTCTATATGCTCTGTACATGTCGGACAGTTCGGACT
>NW_017534928.1:2494-5822 GCF_001853355.1 Bactrocera latifrons
ATTTTAGTGCTCTTATTTCTCTCCTCTGCCCTTGCCGATACTTTTAGATGTTGATAACTGATATAAACGCTCGAGTTCGTCTCTCTGGATGTCAATGGGCGGCATGCCGGCTACTACTTCACCAGCGTCGGTTGATATAGTMCGGAAAGCACTTATTACTCGAATTGCAGAAAGCCTATACACTGAAATTATTTGTTTCGCATACGCTTTCATATCCATTGCCTGTATGCATACTGGTGCCGCATACAGTATCACGGAACTCATTGCTTTCGCTATTAAGAATCGCCGGCTGGAAGGCACACAGACTCTATTGGTCATCATTCTCGATATGCCATTATAAATTTTGTTTGCCTTCGCGGAAGAATACTCCAGGTGCTCTTTAAATTTTACTTTGGAATCCAATATTACTTCCAGATACTTCAGTTGCGGCTGCGAGGTAATCTCGCACTCGCCTATAGTGAGCTCTATTCATTCTTACATCTTCCTAGTGCTTATGAGTAAAACTTCTGTTTTTCCTCCGCCAGTTTCAGACTCACAGAAGAGAACCATTGGCGTATACCATATAAGTACTCATTACATTTATTTTTCAGGTCGGCTAAATGTTTGGCCACTGCTACCAYCATGAGATCATCCGCATAAGCTACTAGTTTCACGTCTGTTGGTTGCTGTCTTCTTAGTACCCCGTCGTATATAAGGTTCCATAATAGTGGGCCTAACACTGATCCTTGGGGTACACCGCTCGAGATATAGTAGCTCTTGGTGCCTTCGTCCGTATCAAAAATCAGCCTTCTCTTTTTAAAATAACTAGTTATAATGTTGATGAGGTATGCAGGGGCCCGTATTTCATACAGGGCTTTGATTATGACTGCCCAGTTTGCCGAGTTGATATCCAGGGTAATCAGCGCGCAGTACTTTTTTGTGCCACCTTTCCATCTTTTGCCACTTACTGCARATTTGGCAGTATCGACGACTTCTCGTAGTGCGTCAATAGTGGATCTCTTTTTTATAAAGCCGTATTGTCTCTCTGATAATCCGCCGGCTTTCTGGATTGCTAACTCCAAGCGGTTTCTTATTATATTTTCATACACTTTACCCATTGTGTCGAGCATACACAGAGGTCGGTACGATGAAAGTTCTTCAGGTGGTTTCTTTGGTTTTGGGAGCAAAACCAAACGCTGTACTTTCCAAGAGTCGGGGAATACCTCTTCCTTTAAACAAGCGTTGTACATTTTGGCGAATACTCGAGGTTTTGAGCTTATGGCTTCCTTCAGGGCTCTGTTTGGTATGCCATCCAATCCAGGCGCTTTGGTGTTTTTGATTTTCTTTGCTATTGCCAATAGTTCGTCTTCCGTGACTAACGGGGGTGACTCTGCTGATTCGTTTCGTCGCTTGGCATATGAAATCCGGTCATGTTTCGGGAATAGTGTTTCAACGACCATTCCCATAAAAGCGGCATCTTTCGGTTGCTGCTGCTTATTTTTAAACCTCGACATACAGATTTTGTAAGCAGTGCCCCAAGGGTCAATGTTTGCTTCCTCACACAGCTTCTCAAAACAGACTTTTTTGCTTCGGGTAATTGCCGACTTCAGGAGTTTCTTGTGGGTTTTTTATTCTTCCCTAAGGCAATTTTCGTTAGTTTCGTSCCGGTTACGATGTAGACGCCGCCTAGCTGAGTGACAAAGCTTTCTCAGCGTGGAGATTTCCTCRTTCCACCAATATACAGGCCGCCTCTTGTTGTGATGTGACGTTCTACGCATTGTTGCATCGAATGCTGCGACCAGATCTTTTCGCACTGCCGATACCAAGTGGGCGGCGCCGTCACCTGATGCCTTTGATGCACTCCAGACTAGCTCAAACTAGTCCGGGTCGAACTTTTGTTGTTTCCAGCTTCGCTTTCGGGATTGGTTTCTGCTAAAAAGTTCCTGCTCACGGGAGTACGATATTTGTGGTATAATTGCCATATGATTACTGTTTGTGTATATGTCAGACACCGCCCCATGTGCCTGCTCAGCGAATCGTTTGCAAACCCAATGTCAATTATGGATCCTTTATCGCCTTTTTGATAAGTGTTCGAGTTCCGGTGTTCATTATTGTTAATTGCGTTTGACTCAGATATTCATGAATTAGCCGCCCGCGGTAGTCTGTACATCTGCTGCCCAATGCACTTGACCACGCATTAAAATCACCTGCTATTATTATAGGTGTTTTGCCTCTGGTTTCTAAAGACAACGTTAATAGGAAATCTTCGAATTCTGTGATTGCTGCGCTGGGACGAGCGTAGCAACTTACAAAATATGAATMTTCGCCCACGTGAAGCAATTATGTTTTTCTCTGGAGCAGGTCTTAAAGGGTTGCCCTTTACAGGACCATATTGCTGCCTTGCCGGATTTGTCTGCAATCCATGTGCTTCCCAGACGCTGGGAGTATTGTTCACTTAGTATGACGACATCAATGTTCTCGTCTATGATTCTCTGATCTACCAAGTCTTGTGCTGCTGCGCAATGGTTTAGATTCAGCTGTAGTATCCTCATTTATTTAGAGACTTCATCGTCTCGAGGTACTTTGGGCAAGTCGTGCCCAATACGGAGTGCTCCCCTTTGCAGAGCATGMAGCTCGGAACGTTTGTGCACGACTTTGCTAGGTGTCCCGCGGTTCCACAACGCGTGCTTAGGGAGGATCTGTCTGTCGAACWGCAGCATTGACGRGCCATGTGACCCAAATGGAAACACTTATAACACCTGGGAATAGGCGAGTATTCTCGAAGACGGCAGATCGACCACCCAATCTTTATTTTCCCAATTTGAGTGCGGCCTTAGCATCTTGAGCGCGCATGCATACAAGTGCTATTTGTGTGCCACTACGCGTTTTTCGCAGAATTTTGACATTTGTTTTCTCTAGATTTTGGATTCCACACTCCCTTTTTAGTGCTGAGCAGATTTCTTCGGGAGTTGTTATTTCGTCCAGGTCTTTGCATACTATCGTAACGGTGTGGGATTTGGGCTGTATCATAGCCAATTCTCCTACCACTCCTTCCAAGGCGCTTTGAAAGATTCGGCTTTCGTGTCTGCTCCATTTTTCAGCTCTAAAAGCAGGTCTCCTTTGAGTGTTTTCCGAACATAGGTTACTTTTGAACCCAACTCCTCAAGCCSACTGTCACTTTTTATTTTTCGCAGAATATCTGCATACGACGCCCCTTCTTTCTTCGTGATAATAATGGCATCCAGTTTTGTTTTAATTTTCTTTTCCATCGTTTTCTTCTTCTTTACCACATCTTTTATTTGCGTTTTGAGTCGTGGTATCCTTTTGGGTGTTTTTTGCTGCTCCACTA
>NW_017534928.1:6062-16668 GCF_001853355.1 Bactrocera latifrons
TTTTATTCGGTCCAGCAGCGGTGGGTTCCTCATTTTTGCCATTAGGCGGTGTTTTCGTTATTTTAGAAATCCTTCGGAAAGTATTATCCGTTGTTCGCGCAATACTATTTTCGGAAGCCATACCTCAGCGAGAAAAAGTTTGGTAACACCCTTCGAAGTGTACGTTCAGTACCCAGCTTTGCTGTCTAACTTAAAACTAAAATAGTTGGCAATGCCGAAACCAAAAAAAGAAAGGGAACAGCTGATACTTGTGTTTGAGATGCTTGGCAATGCATCAACCAAAAGAAAAACGGAAACACGAGAAGGGGAACAGCTGATTTATCACAAAATAAGGAAAACAAAACGGCAGAATAATGAGGTACAAAATTAAGTGCACGCCCCTGTAAGGGGAAACAATTGTATTTATTTTTTACGATTTAGCGCGGAAAAACACAAAATGTAAGTGCAAGCGACTAGCGCGTGTGTTGACGGCAGTGCTACCGTTCCACTCCGAGGCGCCGTTTATGTGGTTGTTCGGGGCGCTGCAATTGGGGCAGCCGCTTGGCATGGCACATTGACAGCCGAACGTGTGGTTGGCGTCGGGGCTGCTGGCATGTCTGCATCCATGTTGATCTGAATGGAAGAGTATTACTTTAATTAGAATATGGTTGCATAAAAGGCATATGGAGTGGGTCGTTAGGTTAATCGACTACTTCCGTGTGTTATTTTAAATATATACAGATGTACCTATCTAAAAGTTTTAGTTTCCTTTGTTTTTATATGCGGTTTATTTTATTGGTTTATCGGTTTTCGTTTCGCGGTTATCGGCGATCGGTAAGAAGCATAGTTTGACGASCGGTCTGGTCAGTTTTCCGGATTGCATACGGAGATACGCGAATATGACCGTCGGAGCYTGGGTAAAGCTCTCTATGCGGCCCAGCCGCCATTCGGTAAGTGGCAGGCAATCATCGTGAATCAGGACACAATCTCCAACTTTTGGCGCATTTTCTGTACTCCTCCATTGGTACCTCTTGTGGAGYTCCTTTATATAGTCTTCTGTCCATCGGCTACTGAAATTATGATGGAGGATTTTAATTCTTTCCCATCTATTTAATAAGGATAGCATCTCCACGCCTGGCTCAGGTGTGGCCAGAATGGGTGGTCCTTTTAGGAAATGCCATGGAGTTAGGGCTGTGAAGTCGGAGCGATCTTGCAACAGTGCTGCGAGCGGCCGTGAGTTGAGAACGGCTTCAATTTTAGCTAATAATGTCATGAATTCTTCATAATTAAATTTATAGCTGCCGGCTAGCTTYTTGAAATGAGATTTGAAGCTCTTTACAGCTGATTCCCATAAACCGCCCATATGAGGAGCGCTTGGGGGATGAACTGCCAATTGATATCTTGAGGGGCATACCTTTGTACGATATCAGGGGACATCTGTTTTAAGAAACTGTTTCTTCTGTGGCTCGTTGGACTTCTATGAATGTTTTGCCATTATCGCTCATAATTTTGGATGGGAAGCCACGTCGAGCGACGGAGCGAGTAAATGCCGCGAGAAAAGCCTCCGTCGTCAGATTAGTACACAGCTCAAGGTGTACTGCCTTTGTCGTGAAACATACGAAGACAGCCACATAACCTTTCATCAGGGTGGGAGAACTTAGCATGGACGCCTTTATTTGAAAAGGCCCAGCAAAATTGACCTCTACCTCCCAAAATTTTCTCAATTGTGAATTTAGGTACTCGTTTGAGATTTCCTCAACTTGAGTTGTCATTGCTGTGACTGGTTCCGCAACTAGTCCACTTATGACCCATCCGAAAATGGTATTTTGCGCCAGTAGTGTTTTCGAAATTTTTTCAACACCTTCTAATATGATTTGCGGTATAAGGTCGCTGCCTAATAGAAGGTCTATTTGAGCGGGGGTGTTGCAGTTGGGATCTGCTAGCTTTAGGTGTGTAAACTTTTGCCAATGTTTGCTAAGTATATGATAGCTTGGAAGCATGTTCGTGAGTGCGCTTATCCCCCTGGGGGGAAATTAGGGTAATGGGGCAGATTTTGTAGGCAGTTGTAGCCTATTTTTCGCCCTAGACGAAATAAAAGATCTTTGTGATCCTTTGTCTATTAAGGACCGGGGTTTAAACAGTTCTCCTCGATGTTCGATGGAGACGACTGCTGTGGGTAGTAGTACCATACTTTGAATCTCGCTGTGCAGCGTTTGAGTTTTTAATGCCTTGGAGCAGAATGGTGTCTCTTGGAAAAATTCGGGATTTTGTGTTTCGGGAATTGCTGTTGCAACTAAACCCATGGCTCTTTTTGAGAAAGCGCTACTTTGAGGTGTGTTGGGAAAGTTATTTAAGTGCAACATAGAATGATGCCTTTTATGGCAATATACGCAGTTGAATTTGCTTTCGCAATTATTGARATTGTGTGAGTGGGACAAGCAGTTTGTACAGAGTCTTTTTGATCTGACAAAGTTGTTCCTTTCATTGATATTAAGTTTTTTAAACTTTTCGCAAGATTTTAGCTTATGCCCTCCTTTACATATATTATTATTGTAATATATTATGTTCTTAGGATATTACGATAACGTTTCATATATATGGTATATATACATGCATACGAAATTATATAATATTATCAATGATAAGAAATATTTAAAAAGTAGCTTTTATTTGGACATTAACTACAAATATTGCAAGGAAATACCGTAATTCAATAATTATGTTATCAATTTTGCATGAATTGATATGATTGCATGTAAACGTATAAAARTATAAGCAAAAGAGCAACATTCAATTGTAAAAGCAATATATATTTCTGAGCATAATTTTCATTCAATGCTCAGCTCTGTTCACTCATCTCTGTTAAAATTTCTCCTTCCGAGTCAAAAGTGGTGAAATCCACTAATAGGATTTTTTAGCTCTTGACAGTTCGCACGCCTCTCCGCAATTGAACCTTCTCTATATTACATGTTCTCTGTTTTATTCTTATAGCAGAACATGCTGCTATTTTGTAAATAAAGATGTCTCGGGGTAGTTGACGCATGACCACGTTGCATATGCTGCTCTTTGTATTCCATTTAAYTTTCGAATGTTGTATTGTTTGTTTGGCGCTGGTCACCTTACCAGAGCTCCATATGTAAGTATAGGTCTTATGACAGCCGTATGCATCCACATTATTATACCCGGTTTAAGGCCCCAACTCTTGCTGAAGATTATTTATTTTTTTTATATATTTGTTTTCCAGGACAGTTTGTTGTCAATATTCCCCCGCAAGTTGAAACTGAAGGATTTTGCTTGTAAATAGCATAAATTTTGTTTTGTTAGGGTTAATGCGTAGTCCTTTGTTTTTAGCCCATAGGAAGCATGCCTGATACCAACAACGCTACTCCTTGACAAGTCCCTCTAATTACATAAATTGTTTGTGTTGCAGCGAGGTTTGATGCTAGAATCCTTCTATTATCAAGTATCGATTATATCCATCTGCACACAGTGTCGTCTATGTCACCATGTGTCAGATAATTAATGATAGCACTTGCTTCTATATTATTGAAGGCGCCCTCTAATTTAGAAATGCAGCCATGGTAGTAGATAGGGACAGAGAGCCAAAGTGTTTTAACGTGAATACCTGTCTATGAAAGACTAAACTACACGGTGCTTTCTATTGCTAGAAGCACGTAGATCAATACAATGCGTTGATCAGCGCCCATGGTGTATTSTTTGTAACGTAGTGATTTTTCAATTACTTTTATCACCTCGTGTGGGACAGTTTCGGTAACTTCTTCTATAACTTATCCTCCAAGATTGTTCTTATATGTAGGCCATTAACCTTTCTAGATCTTTCAGCATAAAGGAGGTGAGGCTTATGGGTCTGAGTCCTGGCACTATCGCGTGTTCTTCTGCCTGGTATTGGAAGTAACACCACTTTAATTCTTTTCCAACTTCTTGCGATGTAAGACAATTGAATRCTAGCTTTGTATATATTTTCAAGCCTTAGAACTACTGGTTCTTCCAGCTGTTGCATCATTATGGGCATAATCCCGTCTGTACCTGCCGCTTTAAATAGTGAGAAACTATTTATGGCATATTTGATTTTGCTTTTGTCTACTATCGCCTCGGCAATCAGCTGCGTTTTCCGGTGGTTCTGGTTGAATCCTAGTTATACGCATTTGCTGATTCCCAGGGAAGTCCGTTTTAATAAGTAAATCCAGAGATTCTTTTGCAGGTCGGGCAGTTCCAATCATTTCCTTATGCCTTAATGTAGACGGTGTTAGTATGTTCTTTGAATAGCATTTTACTCAGCCTATCGTTTTCTCTGCAACTTTACGGATACATCGATGTACAGAAAKATCGATATGAGTAATTTTTAGCTTTCCTGACTGCTCTTTTGTATCTTTTCATGATATCTTTACATGGTTGCCAGATTTTGATGCTAAAACTCTCGTTTCCTTTAGCTTACCTTAGTTGCGTTCTCAAATTCTTCAGCTCACTTTTCTACTAAGGAAGATACTTTCTCTTTTTCAGAACTGTTAGTGGATTGGATTTATTGAAAGTTGTAGCTAAGATTTTTCTTTCTTCTCTACATCTGAATCTAGTTCCTGAGGATTACTGATACCCTTCTGGCCACCTTTTTCAACGCATTTCTTGATACACTGGTAAATTTCTTCCATGCCGTTCTTCTAGGGTTCCGATATTTGAGAGGAGTACTGTATTTCTCGCCAATGCTGAAGAGTGATCCGGCATGGAAGGCTCATCGGGCACCCTCTAATTATCCACAACGATACTGTCTGTGTCTGGTTATAGTGTGAGGTCAATTACTTTCTCGCACCCCGGAAACCTATTAGAGCTTGGGAAAATAAAGGTTGACTTATCGCCCTTGTTGCATATACTTAAATTTCTATTCAGAATATACTGTAAGAGTGACTCACCTCTGGTGCTTATACTGGAGCTGCTACATACGGTGTGCTTTGAGTTTGCATCACACCCTATTAGAACATCTTCCTTCTTGTTGTTCTCTACTAGTCTTGTAAGTGGAGCTGATGATATGTTCTCGTTAGGCCATGTATGCCGAAACCAAGAAGAAATTATTTTCCTTTTTTTTTTAACCTTTACCACTGTGATATCTGCTGTGCTGTAATTAAGATAAAGGAATGCAGTTATACTTCTATTAATAAGAATGCACACCTTTGGTTTACCTTCGTATCGTGTGTAAAAAATGTTAAAGTTACTGCTGATGTCGATAATCCTTTCGTTTATGAGCCACGTCAGATTCGCTGTAGCACACTTCAAATGCTGTTCTGTACGCATCTTAGGTTATTGAACAACTCGGGTTTCCTTGATGTCCACATTCCTTAGCAGTTAGCTGGCGCCTTCGACCGCTTCCGTGTCATTTTCGTTAGCCGCTTTGTCACCTCGGAAGATTTTCATCCTGGCCTTGCGAATGCCGAAGTTGATTTTGTAGTCAGTCTTCTTAGGAACCTCTATGGACTCATTGCAAATGGCCAYCAGAATTGGTCTGCTTGATTTATTGGGTTTTTCCTCCTTCATCAGCTGCCACTCATTTATACCAGGTATAGCTTTGTACTGCATCTTGATGCATGTCAAGAGTTTTTCGCCCGGCTTCTCTAGAGGGGGTAGCCAAATGCGTGCACGAGGCCTCTTCGGAATATCTCTGGAGGGTATAAGCCTCAATTGGAGGCCTACAAAGTTGCTGATTTCAGCAAGGGTTTCAGAGGAGTCAAACTCCGGCTGATCTACCGCAGGATTGTAGAGTACAAATCTTAGCACAATACTCGATAATCTGACGTCGATCTCTACCCATCGTTCCTGTATTGTGCTAGAGGAGGAAGAATTACCGTCTATGATGGCCACTTGTAGGTTATTTTTGGCTACATCGCAGAAATGCCTTATCGTTGTTGAGCTGCTATGTTGTCCTTCACTCCGCCTAAGCTTTTTGGGCAGAGTTCCTTACAGTTCTATGATTGAGCGATTTCTTTTTTGTGCACAGCTCGGGTTTTTGCTCTCTTCTTGAGGTTCTGATTGCTTCCTTTTCATGAAGCTTTCGTATTGTTTTATTATATTTTTGAGACGCTTTGTGTCTACCTCATCAACTGGGGTGCCGGCTGTCTGATCTTTGGCGATATTACCCATACACCAAATTGGTTCATGTTGTTAACTTTGTTTTGTTCATGTTTGGTCCCATGAGTAAGGCGGAAATGGTTAGTCTCTCGTCCGCAGAAGYGGTATGCGTAGAGAAGGCATTTAATACCTCTGACCTTCTTCAGGCATCGGAGGGGACCGTTCACAATCAGCTATTCATTACCGCTCACTGACCATTCAGCCATCGTCTTGGGTACCTCAACACCTTGGCTTAGGGTGGCCTTGGTGCGGGTATCATCATACTTCCACATTAGGAGACGTAAAACTTAGGGTTTATTCATCCATATCTCCATTGTGGGAATTATGAGAAGTTCTTCTTAGGTCGTAAGAGTAGAGTGCGTTTCCTTTGGGATGCGCACTGTGCTATTACTTAAGCCCCTTCGATCAACTTTAAAGGAGAATTACAATGTACTAAATAACATTGAAATACAGGGAAGTCAAATATTCTACTAACGGGTGAGGGTTTTCATTGTGTGAGCTCTGGTCAAGCTACGATATTACTYGTATGGAGTTAATGACATACACATCTTCACTGGCCACCACCTCCTAACTTTCAAATTAACTGAGTCTAATCCTAATATCAAAATCAAAAGGTGGAAAGCGCGCATTGACGAGTCCAATATTCTAAAATTTTGGTAAGGACAATCAAGTAGCAGATGCCTTATTCAGACAATAGCTTAAATATGTAGAAGAAGAAGCCAACTCTTGTGTACCAACGGTTCACAGCGAAATTTCACTTACCCTCACTATACATACAATGGAAAAATCATTAAATTGTTTTCAAAGTTATATAGATTGAAAAAGTAACGCTTTCCTTAAAGCACAGTCTTATTTTTTTTTTTGGCAATAAGAGACGTCACTCAATTAGCTTCACCTGTATGGAATCTCTGTTGAGAGAGCTTTAGAGCAACATCAAATCCAGAAGTGTTACCGCCTTCAACTGTGACTTGCATACACGAAATGATACACGATGAAGTGGTTCGAAAGTTTGCAGTCCTAAAATTTTTATAATCGTGTTGTCGATATTTTCGGAGCTGAGGATAGAAGATAAATCCTCACCGTAGAACATGAAAGAGCCCATCGATCAGCCAACAAATTGTGGAAAACATGCGCCAGGGCTAAGTACAATAGACAGCTTAGAAAATAGGAGCTTGGAGAGACACAAGCTTTTTCACATGAAGGGGAGATGGTACATTTACACTAAATTTGTCCTCACTTGCATTGCCAAGTTTTCCGTTGGACAGCTTATCCCCAAAAGTCAGCATTCCTAAAGCTCATGAATTTTTCCCAAAGGCTACAGCGATCTACTGTGACAATAAAAAAGCGTTGAACTCAACCAACAATTTTGGAGACCGTTAGAGGTCATTATGTTGGCAGTTACTGAATAAAACAAGTATATCGATTCCTTTATCAAGATTCACAAGATATACCGGTAATTTGAATGACACACCCATAGTGGACTCACAGACTATCTTACCGGTGCTAACCAACAATTTTGGAGACCTTTAGAGGTCATTATGTTGGCAGTTACTGAATAAAACAAGTACATCCATTCCTTTATTAAGATTCACAAGTTATACCGGTAATTTGAATTAAACACACCCATAATGGATCTTAAGTCCGTTTCGTCCGTCAAAGTACAATCAACAAACAAACATGAGTAACAAKAAAATATTGAATAGTTATTAGAAATAAAAGGCTAAAATCTTAAAAAATTTTGAATTCGCCTCCAAACGGTTCATGACGCTGTGGTAGGTACTGATGGTTCAGATCTACCTCAAAATTTTAAATCATCAATATACGAAAAATATTTATGCCAATATGAAGAAACAAGAGCTATGATCTCCGATCAATTAAAGCTAATAAAATCAATTGAATCTATTCGATATCCAAAAGTAGAGCTGCAACAAATATACTCACAAAAGACAAGTTGAGACATCCTCATCGAGTGCTCGCATGTAGCACATAAACATTTTATAGACAACACCACACTTAACAAGTAACGACACTAATGAACTTGCCAAAAATTAAGAAAGAAATAAGAGTTGAATTCATCAAACTAGAATCCACTGTTTCAAACTGACACAAAACATCCCCATAGCCAGCTGGGAATCTACTCTGATAAATGTATGCACCGCAGCAGCATTACCAAAAAAAATCGTTTCTTTTATCGGAGCAATCGTTCTCATCACGAAAAAAGTGACCAACTTGGGAACATATGAAAAACTTTTTACCTACCCAATATGAAATAGCGGAAAGAGCAAAAGAAACAAGAAAAGGCCTTATCTTCGGCTGCACAGAAGCTAATATACCCTTCACAGGTGCATTTAGTTTAGTAACTATGTGTTTAAGTAAATCTAGAGACGGCCAGTGGTTTTCTTACAAAGGAAAACGTTTTACTAGTTCTTTTAGCCAGGTTATTTAATAAAAAAAAAATGGATCTTTTAGACGTTTATAGTTATTTAAAATTTTAAGAAGATTTATTATTAACTGAAACTTAATGGAAAAAATGATAATGTTTATATATTATTACATATATATCATATATATATATATACAGTTTGCTTTATATCGTCAAATGAGGAAATTTTCCATGCAAGCATTTAATTTTGATCATTCAGTTTATGTGGAAGTTATGTGCTATAGTAATCCGATCTGAACAATTTTTTCGGAGATTATGTTATTACCTTAAGCAGTAATCCATGTCAAGTTTTACTTCTATGAACAATAACTAATGCCAAATTTCGTGAAGATATATAGTCAATTGAGAAAGTTTCCCATGCAAGCATTTGATTCCGATCATTCAGTTTGTATGGCAGCTATACGCTATAGTATTCCGGTTTGAACAATTTCTTCGGAGATTACATTGTTGCCTTATAAAATTATCTATACCAAAAGTTTGTGAATATATTTTGTCACAATTAAAAGTATGGCAGCTATACGTTACAGTGGTCCGATATCGGCAGTTCGTACAAATCAGCAGCTTCTTAAAGCGAAAATGACGTTTGCAAAATTTCAAAACAATATCTTAAAAACTGAGGGACTAGTTCGTATACATTTAAATGATCAGTTAAATATTTAATTTACAGGGTCTCCGACTTTTTAGGGTCTGGGTGTTAGAAATTTCGTGGTATAAAACTAGTTACAACTAAAAACATGAAACCTAACCAAAATAGCAGTTTCAATAGACCCAAGCTAAAAGCAACAGCAATATAAACAGAATCGTTCACATTCTGTAATGCCACAACTACTCGATCAAATAATGGCCGGTACGTCGTACTACTACAACCAAGATCCCTCTATTATCACAGCCCCAACTCCARGGCTAAGGAGTACCCATTCAGGCTATATCTGAGCCAATCATGGACTTACGATGCGTCATAAAAATAAAGAAATTACTAACCATTGTCAAAAATAGAGACAAAGCAAATAATAAACAGCAAGCCTTCACAAAGATGGTCAAGAAATTTTAATAAACAAGTAAGAAAGRGCTAAGTTCGGGTGCAGCCGAACTTTTTATACTCTTGCAACTTGTATTAATTAAAGCCGGGGAAACACTTTACGGTATAAAACGGCAACCAGAGGATCGGAATATAAGCAATTATATTCGGCGTAAGATTTGTTAGAAAACCCAAAATCATTATACATAGTCATTATAAAAAAACAGATAACTCAGATATTGGCCGAAATATCTAGCATAAAATCAAGAGCATGGCAGCACTGGGAAATGGTGACCCGATTCCCATCATTTTGGATACACAAAATTAGTACCGCAGGAAAAGGATTCTGTTTGGTTTTCTACTCTATATTCATACATTGATCTATAGTCCATCAAAAGTCAACTATAGGTACTGGGGTCCACATACTTGGTACCTAGGCTCGTGAACAGTTTTGGTTGGATTCGAACTTTCTCTCATAAGGTGGCATCCACTAAAGGCGAGGAATCTGTATACCAAATTTCATCAAGATATCTCAACTTGTATTCAAGTTACAGCTTGCACGGACTGACGGACAGACAGACAGTCAACCGGATTTCAACTTTTCTCGTCTCTTAAACATTCATATATCTATATATATTATAATATAACCATATATCTGTTTCGATTAGGATTAGGTGGTACATATAACCGTTAGCTGGAAAAAACTTTAATACACTGTGGCAACAGGTTGCAAGAGTATAAAAATATAAATAATTCATAGGTTTCAACGAAAACACTGAAAATATAATAAATACGAAAAGAAAAAATGCCAAATCTTCTAATTCTTGTCTTCTTCTTGATTGGCGTAGTCACCGCTTACGCGATTATAGCCGAGTTAACAACCGCGCGCCAGTCGTTTCTTCTTTTCGTTACGTGGCGCCAATCAGATATTCCAAGTGAAACCAGGTCCTTCTCCACTTGGTCCTTCCAACGGAGTGGAGGTCTTCCTCTTCCTCTGCTTCCCCCGGCGGGTACTGCGTCGAATACTTTCA
>NW_017534928.1:16758-21652 GCF_001853355.1 Bactrocera latifrons
CCAGCGTAGCCGCTGTCTTTTAATTCGCTGAACTATGTCAATGTCGTCGTATATCTCGTACAGCTCATCGTTCCATCGAATGCGATATTCGCCATGGCCAACGCGCAAAGGACCATAAACCTTTCGAAGGACGTCGACTGACTTATAAGGTTCGGTTTTTGTTTGTCGAGAGACGACTTTGCTTCMMAATTGCCTACTCAGTCCGAAGTAGCACCTGTTGGTAAGAGTTATCCTGCCTTGGATTTCTAGGCTGATAAAATTGGTGGTGTTTACGCTGGTTCGAAGATAGATGAAATTATCTACAACTTCAAAGCTATGACTGTCAACAGTGACGTGAGTGGCAAGTCGCGAGTGCGACGACTGTTTGTTTGATGAAAGGAGATATTTCGTCTTGCCCTCGTTCACTGCCAGACCCATTTGTGTTGCTTCCTTATCCAGACTGGAGAAAGCAGAACTAATGACGCGGGTGCTGAGGCCGATGATAACAATATCATGCTGCTAAACGTCAGCTTACATAGCCGTATAAGTTTTGAAGGGATACCAAATTAAGATATCGCGGCATAAAGGCAGCTCCTTTTCGTGCTGTCGAAAGCCGCTTTGAAATCGACGAAGAGGTGGTGAGTGTCGATTCTCTTTTCACTGGTCTTTACCAAGATTTAGCGCATGGTGAACATCTGGTCGGTTGTTGATTTTCCAGGTCTGAAGCCACACTGATAAGGTCCAATCAGTTTGTTGACGTTGGGCTTTAATCTTTCACACAATACGCTCGATAGAACCTTATAAGCGATTTTGATAAGGCTTGTCGTACAGGAGTTGGCGCAGATTGTGGGGTCTCCTTTTTTGAGGATTGGGCATAGCACACTTAAATTCCAATCGTTGGGCATGCTTTCGTCCGTCCATATTTTACAAAAAAGCTGATGACTGCTCCTTATCAGTTCTTCACCGCCGTGTTTGAATAGCTCGGCCGGCAATCCATTGCTATTCGAACTTCTTCCTGGTCGAGCAATGGAACGTCTGCTCCATCGTCATCGATTGGGGAATCGGGTTCGCCTTCTCCTGGCGTTGTGTGTTCACTGCCATTCAGCAGACTGGAGAAGTGTTCCCTCCATAATTTAAGTATGCTCTGGGCATCGGTGACTAGATCACCTTTGGGGGCTCTACAAGAGGATGCTCTGGTCTCGAAACCTTGTGTAAGCCGCCGCATTTTTCGTAGAATTTTCGAGCATTACCTTTGTCGGCCAGCTTATCAATTTCTTCATACTCATCCTCTGCGACACGGCACTACTCGTCGTAGCAGATGTTCCTTTGCATTTTCCGAAAACTAATGGTTTCGGTTGCAGCTGTACGTAAGGAGTTTGAAATGCCGACCCATAGTTCCCTTATACTGAGTTGTTGACGAGTTCTCTCAGAGATCAGGAGTGCAAACCGAGTAGAAAATCGTTCGGCTGTCTGTTGYGATTGCAGCTTCTCGACGTCRAATCTTCCTTGTGTTTGATGGCGTGSGTTTTGTGCTGCACAAAGGCGCGTGCGAATCTTGGCTGCAACAAGATAGTGGTCCGAGTCGATGTTAGGACCTCGGAGCGCACACACATCTAAAACACCGGGGACGGATCTTCCGTCTATCACAACATGATCGATCTGGTTGGTGGTTTTTCGATCCGGAATCAAAAGTGGGGTCTCTCATCCGAGGCTGCTCTTGCGTTTTCATTGGGGTGGTTTTTTTACGTGGCGGGTCCCAAAACGGAAGTCGTGAGCTGCTTGAGTCATTTGTAAAAGAATCGTTTCTGGCCACTCCCAAGTGAATGGCGATCAAAGAACTTTCCTCACTTGCGTGAACTTCTATTCGAAAAACACGTGAAGTATAAATTAATAAATCATCTTTCAATTTGATCACGGTAGTTCACTTGAGTGACACGGTTCTTTTATTCCAAATGTGCGTGATCATTAAACAAAATCAATCYACACGTGCATGTTGGTTATCAAAGTAAAAATAGAGATACATATATATGTATGTGGATCTTATGATTACAAAACCAAACAGAAATCATTGCGTCCTTCTGAATTCTTTGTGTTTTTTAATTCGGTCCGTGTATTCAGATATTTGCTGAAAGAAAACAATCAATAATAGTAAAATAAAATCAAACAATCATATAAAAACCAGTATACAAATTTATGAAGAATAAACATAACAAATAATGCACAAAACAATTATGTAGATAAGAACAATAATGAGTCCTTCGCCTTTGTCGAGCCAACAAATCCATTACAAATTATTTTTCTTTTATTGAAATTCAAATTGTACAAATTATTTACTCCGCACTATGTGCTTTTATTGCAGTCCAAATTAGAACTGAAACACCGGGGTCGTTTTCATGATATTGGCTACCGCTTCCTTCTTGTCATTTGTGTCCTTTATGCGTTTATTCCTCTTTCGTATCCAAATATTAATGCTGCACCTATAATGATAACAACAGCCAGTATCACTAACATTCATAGGGTAATGCGGTTATGGACTATTCCACGTAGGTTGTCAATGTGTCCAAGATTCCTCAATTTAATTTTGCGCAAATAAGGTAGGCTCAAAATTTCCAAATGTTCGGTCAAGTTAACAATCTGCTTTCAAGGAATCCCAGCTCGGAGCATTGCCTTCACTTTTTTGTTGAAAAAAGTGTACCATTATTACAAACGTCTCCTGCGAATGTCACTAAATAAGTGCCTGTTATTGTATCCGATGATGGTACTTCTTCAACTTTAATAATCAGATCAAGGTTATACTTGTAGTTGGTAGTTTTGCGTGGTCGCCTTATTATTGTTGAATAGTTTTCTCACAAATATGGCATCCGATTTTATTTTACAGTTTTTAACAAAAATTGTTGAATTGCCGCAATCTACAATAGTATAAAATTCTTTTAACTCGTTTTCGAAAGCCATCAACGCGTCCTTGTCCAACTTAATTCTAACATTTTTGATTGATTTTATTATAGAGGCATAACCTTTAATAAACCTCCTATAGTAACCAGATAACCCCAAAAATGGTCGTAAACCACGGAAAGTGCTGTTTTATAATTCAGAATGTCATTGACCTAATCAGGCTTTTTTTTATCTCTTTCTTCGCAACAATAAATCCAAGGAAATCAATTTTGAGCAAGAAACGCTTTTCGTGCTTTATTATCTAAAATACGGAATGTGTAAGACAAACTAATGTACAAGGAGCACTTTATTCCTCTTCACCGTCCGTATAATTACATACACTTGTGCTTCTGTTCACGATCCATTAGCGAGTGTTTTATTTTTATTTTTTTATTATACATATATATACATACATATTGTACTCTTTGCACGATTTTAGCATAAATAACACTGTCCAACAGCATTTTTGGAACAGAATGGCGGCCCTATAATTCTGAAAGTGTATGTTGAGTAGATCATTTTTGTAGAACAAACTTATGGTCCAGCACGTCTGAGTTTTTTTTTACAGTGGGTCAAAGTTTTCATTTTTTGGTCGAAGGGAGAATTATACTAAATGTTGAATGAATTATAAAAATGTTGTAAATTAATGTCTGAGAGAATTCTTATGGTCAGGTGTGGAATTGTATGAGGATAATTTTTGTGGAAGATCTTAACCCTCCAACTGGTTTCTTTATGGGTCAATTTCACCCTTTTTTCAAAAAAATTAAAAAATAAAAAAAATTTCAGTGGGGGTCACCAAAGACACCATTGTTGTAAATAAAGCTCTTTACGATTGATAAAAAAAAATTACACGCCAACATGTACAAAGTAGGTGAAAACGTCGTCAAGTTCGGCCGGGCCAAACACTGAGTTCTCGCGTCTAGTCAGCTGTGACTTACAAATCGGGTGTGATAAAATTAAGCATAATTGACTTACTAAGCAATACATATCGGGTGTGATTTTTACTAAAATTAATATAAAAAAAGAACAATTAAAGCTTAAATAAGCATGACGGATTCTGTTTGCAAATTAAGAGATTGGTTTTGTTTTACATTTTACGCACCTTCAAAGCAGAAGAAAGATATTCCCTACATTGAAGAACCATATTTTCTTTTCTTTGGAATACGATTTGTATTATTATTATTCTATGGATTGAACCTGAAAATCACAAATCAGATACATGCTATTTCTGCGTAAATTACAAATTTGGTAGAAGCCAAAGGCACTACGCGATAATGACATACAAAACAACAAATAATGTCATTTGACCAGAAGTGCGATGTGAAGGTGTTCCGGTGCCTCAACCGCCTACACATACATTTTCGTCCAATATGACATACGYCAATACAGAAATAACAGCGGCGGTTGAAAACATATCAGATATAAGTTCCTTGCCTCTTAGTGGTTTAAACATATGTCCTAATTTGATAGACCAAGCTTATTTTAAAGATCTTGTAAAAAAGAGAAAGCTGAAATATTATGTTCCAGATTGAAAAACAGGAATTTGATAAAAGCCGATGTAAGAGTTACATCGCCAAGAAAAAGACACGCCGATTTGGAAAGTTGTTTTAAAAAATCAGAAGAACTTGTATACTGTTGCAGTTTTGAAGAGGTTCTAAAATATCTAAAGCTTCCACTGGACTCTTCCGCTTGGCAACCATTTATAGATAGTTCAAAACACAGTTTAAAAGCAGTTTTACTGCACAATGGAAATCAGCATCCATCAATACCGGTTGCGTATTCCACAAAAAAGGGGGAAACATACGCAAATATTTCAAATCTCTTAAATAAAATTGAATACTATAATTATAAATGAGAAGTATGCGCAGACTTCAAAATGAATGCAATATTGACTGGAATGCAAACAGGATACACAAAATATATGTGCTTTCTTTGTAAATGGGATTCACGTACTACCAGCAGCCATTATCATATTAAATATTTC
>NW_017534928.1:22047-24011 GCF_001853355.1 Bactrocera latifrons
GTTATATCAGAATTCCTTGGAAACTCAAAAGCACAAAACTATTCAGGTTTCAGATGAACACGGTGAAAGGTTTCATCGGGATATAAAGGTATTGGAAGAAAGATTCAAAGGAACATTCACGTCACGCTAAATACAGGAAAGCATATTAAGTTTAATCTTTAATTCATTGTCCTACTACTGCTGAAGCAAAAAAAAAAATATGTACATACTATAATAAACCACAAAATTATAATTTTTTTATCAATCATAAAGAGCTTTATTTACAACAATGGTGTCTTAGGTGACCCCCACTGAAATTTTCCGCCAAACATTTTCGTAGAATATTTTAATCCGTAAATGTCCTTTTTTAAAAGATATTTTTTGATTTTCTCGAAAAAAGGGTCAAATTGACCCATAAAGAAACCAGTTAGAGGGTTAAGATCTTCCACAAAAATTATCCWCATACAATTCCACACCTGACCATAAGAATTCTCTCAGACATTAACTTACAACATTTTTTTCATATAGTATAATGCTCCCTTCGACCAAAAATTTAAAACTTTGACCAACTGTMAAAAAAAAAGCTCAGACGTGCTGGACCATAAGTTTGTTCTACAAAAATGATCTACTCAACATATCTTTTCAGAATCATGGGGTCGCTATTCTGTTCCATTCAAAAAGTCTGCATTTGTTGGCCAGTGTAATTAGAATTATGAGTAGAATGTATGTGTATAAATGTAAGCACTGTAAATGAAAGTATGTAAAGTTTAAAACTTCTATTAAAACAGCAAATTACATAAAAAGGGATTTATAAGAACAATGCATATATTGTATCCAGAGCACGGGTAACTGTCATTAGGGTGACCTAACATCCCGGCTCCCGTTGAAAGAACTATTTTTCAAGATGTGAGATGGTTTTCAGCTCTAGTGAGCACTCCGGCAACCCACGCAATAAATCACCGACAAAATAATTACCAGCTGTCAGAGCACCAAAGTCGTTCAGATCTGATGACATTGAACATAGCGCAATTAGAAATGGCTTCTATTTCTACAGCAACTGTGTTTAACTCTTCGAATGTCAATTGCCAATGTATGGTTTAACAATCCCTTTGCGCTCTTTACCGCAGCTTTCCGAAGGCCGCCGAACAATATTTATAGATTTCATCTAACGTTACAGTCTTGAATAAGAACAGTTTAAGGTCCTTTAAGTGGTTAAATGTGCTCACAAATTTGGTAACATTATCGCAAAAGATGCTACATGTCATTTTACGGCGACCACTCATTCGCTTCAATGCATTTAGAAATGCGTTTGTTGATAGGTCGGAGACCACATCAATGTGCACAGCTTTAGTTACAAGGCACACGAATACAGCTAAATATGACTTGGTGGGGGGTTTTCCATGATTTCAAAAATATGTGTTATTGGTCCATAAAAGTCTGTTCCGCAACGTTCGAATGGGCGTGCAAGTGTAACATATATAACTGGTAGTGATCCCCTTACCTGTTGTAAGAGCATTGGATTTTTAACGAAAAACAATGGRCTTAGGAACGAATGATGCGACGAGCAACATCTCTAGCGTTGACAATCCTAAATTCTAATCTAAAATTTCGGAAATTTTGGTATCGGACGTGCTTAGTACAAATTGGGAATCGCTGAGTAGAAGGCTCGGATGCTTCTGAGAGTTTGGTTAATCTGCATAATCCAGCGTTCGAAACCGGTTACGCTATCCAAGAATGGAATGAGAAAATTCAAGTTAGTTTTTAAAACTTGGTTTTTTCGAAGCAATTGAATATCGCTTAAAAACTTGACTTCATTTATTGTTGCTGAATWTTGAAAATAATACAATGTGAGGCACTTCTTATGGGGTCAGTAAGGTAATTTGGCCTGTTTTTTTGACACTTTTTTCATATAAATTTTTATTCCACAATAGAACTTTTTTTCACATATCATGAGGCATATCGTGGAATATAAGTTCAGCAGTAAG
>NW_017534929.1:0-2113 GCF_001853355.1 Bactrocera latifrons
TGTAAGTTGGTAGTACAAATTCGCATGATCCCTCCGAGGACACCGGAATGAGGATATAAAAGCTGAATCGAAGAAAGTTCAGAGGATTTTTTCGAGGAGGATTTTTCCAAGTGCTATGATGACTGGAAATTTTGTTGGCATAAGTGTATTGCAGCGGGAGGGAATTCCTTTGAAGGAGATTAAATGGACAAATTTCACAATTCAATTCAATTCGATCACAGTAGTATCACATTAGTAGTTATTTAGAATTGTATGCATAGTGGAAATTTAAAGATCAACCAATATTATGAAGTATTGAGTATTAAATACTTTTTTAAATAATGTCATAGTCATTATAATAAAAATATTCAACATATTTTAAATTTGTTTATAGCAATTGTCTAAAATGATTTTTACTATGTATTTTTTTATAAGTTATCATTTTCTGAACTCAAATGTCATAAGAGGGGGACCCTCACTCACTGCCACATGACTTGATTTTCATTGCCATTATTTACTCTGCATTTATTGCCAATGCCTTTACTCTCTTTACAGCAATTGCTTTTATTGTCTTCTCCGGCAGAATTGTTTTGAAACAACAATGCTTGAAAAGAAAACCGTCATGCATATTGCAGCAGTGCTCTTATGCATATAACTGCTGACTGAAAACAAAATATTGCAATGTTATGTTAAATGAACGAATGACTTGAGCTACGCTGTAAGTCGACTTGTGCAGCTGTTTTAGTTCATATAAAATAGTATTAGAAAATAAAATAATGACCCCTTTAAAAATGTGATCTATGCCAGATGCCATGCCCACCTAAATTAGCAATAATTCAAAGAGAAGCGATGACGGTATGTAACAAAAGGGTCAGCGGAAACAAATTTGTTTTTTAATTATGCCAAAAACTCAGCCCGAGGCATTTTTCGGTAAAGTAATGAAGCTTTTCAAACGTATTGCTTAGAAGCTTTAATTTAAATGTTACATTTCCCTTTTTTACACATTTCTTATCTTCTAATCAACCTTGTATCTCTTAGCAGATTCTATGAAGATATAACCGACTAAAACTACCTGACAAAATAATATAATATAAAATATATTGCAGTAAATATTTCCATAACCATTATAGACCTCATAAAAGAGATTAAACTATTTTGATTTATATAATGAACACAATTGGTTTAATATGTTGAACAGTGAGATTCTCTATTGCATACAAGTATGAACATATAAATATTTAAACATCTTCAGTTAGTGCATTCCTTCTCTTAAACACGTTCAGTGTTGGAGAAGAAGTGCCTAACCTCGCTATCAATAGCATCGAGTGTCTGTGAGAAGCTGTATGGAAAAAGATGAGATGAAAAGAACTCAACACATCCACCTTGACTGTTCCGCATTTGGGAGGTGATGATTTAAACACTTGGGTACGATTGCCTTCAGGCTACTAAGCGCTTTGTTAATTTATATGTTCGCACACAGGAGTTTTCTTTTCTATGACTTCACAAAGACTACATATAACTGACCACATGCAGTCTCTCTTGATCAGCCCTCTACCCTGACCTATTATTTTTTAATAGAAGCTGTTTAGTGGCCTAATCGTCTCGAAAGATCTCCTTGAGTTTTTTATCTTACTGCGAATGTTAGCCAAAGTGCACCAGGTTGCTTCCACAGTACTGGAGAAAATAATTTAGACTACAGAGCTAAAACATAAATTAGGTGTACAGTTAACAAGTGGCTCCTTAATTGCTAGAACATTTCTTATTATATTTTAGAGAGCTATTTCGAGTACTTATAAGACGTTCGTTGCATAAACTTGTTATATTTTTATATAGCACAAAAATCAAATAAAATGCTTAAAAAGCTGGTYTGAAATGCAACGGAAGCCAGCTTTTGCTAGTTTCTACTAAACAGTGAGCTCATTTATATTTCCACTGTAATAAAGTGGAGTTTAACACTTTTCTACATTAGTTATCCATGCAATGTGCTTAAAATCGCAAAACTAAATTTTGTAATGGAGAGGCAAAGCATTTTGTGGTCACAACAAGGTCATAACTTATTCCAAGGTTTTTTTGTTTGCTCACAATGATGATGACGAGAATTCTTATGCAGGCATGAGTGTGCGAATTGAAATAA
>NW_017534929.1:4898-6329 GCF_001853355.1 Bactrocera latifrons
TTGCGGTGAAAATAACCTAGATTAATTCGAAACATGGGTACAGAAAATTATGTGCAAATAATGTTTATTATTTGGTATACTGTGATTTGTTATCAAACATGAATGAAGTGAATGAAATTATCTATGCGCAACATGATCCTTTTAATAATCATCAAATTTGGTTGTAAATGTAAAAAACATAAATATTTGCTAAGATAATGTGATTGCCAGACATTATCTAGTGCTTTAGTTATGTAAGAAGTGAAACAGAATTTAGTTGAAGCTTTTTGAAATTAGAGGAGGCAAAGAAACTGGAGATCAAAAAGTCAAACCATCAAAAGGCACAGCTGAAAAAACCGTAATAAACAACAGCAAATATAACTGTTATAACGGATAATCCAAGTATCCAACATTTGGAAGACATAATCTTCAAAAAATAAATAACAAAGCATGTTCCGTCGAATGATAATAAAAATGTCCCATTAAATTCGAAGTCTCTGTATTTTTTCTTTAAAAAAATGTAGGGAACGTCGAAATGAATCACCCTTTATAACGTATAATATATAAAAATGCCTGCCACGTAGATTATTTGAATTTAAATTTTTGATCTCGCATACATTTAATCTATTTATGCTAATATCGAAACAATACAATTAGTCCAACTGGCAAAATAAACAAATAGACGACAATGCGATAGACAGTGGCGAAATAATAACATTAGCATAGCATAATAATGGGCGTTGTTGCCACAACTTGTGCCCTTCGGTAACAGCGAACACACGCCAAAACCAACTTCACATACACGACACTTCACATATTCCACACACACTTTCAACCATTTCATTTCGTCTAAGTGCGAAATAATTATGTAACCTCACCACAAGACCTACATAACGTAGTTAGGGCTAACGGCATTTCTGTACGTATTCACAATTACAGGGACATGACCGGCGACCATTTAATACAAATGCGAATTCTAGAAACCACATCCATGACGGGTTCATCTTTGAGGCCCTCTTACCACACATAACGGCTCTGATTCCATATAACTGTACAACGCTACTTTTCTCATACAAGTTTAATCTCGAATAATAACCTTTTAGATAAATTAGAATTAACCACCTCACAGAGTTGCAATTATGGGGCTTAAACTTGTGAAGAGTAAATTAGTACAGTGATTGCCTGATTGTGAGAAGGAAGTTCAAGACGACTGACACTTTCTCAAGGCAATAAATTTCAATAAAACACTAGCACTTGCACGCTCTGGTACTTATTACCTCCGTATGAAGCCACTACGCTTTAATTCCTTTTCCAGGAAATTAGCAGATTTTTATTGCCATTGCGGGAGCAAGAAATTGTCATGAATGAGCAGCGTGAGGTTTATTTTCTTTCACGCAGCGTGAAAATGGAATAGTTTGAGGAGGTAGAATATTGAAATGTAAGAGTGTTAAT
>NW_017534929.1:8071-9528 GCF_001853355.1 Bactrocera latifrons
TTCGTAAAGACTGCGTCAACGTCTTACATCGTGCATCGACCATTTGGCGTTATAAAGGACTTGCAGTACGTGCACGTAAGGCATGACAGCCAACGAGTATAACCTAACCTAACATAATCTAAATGTACTCACTACTTTAAGAGGTTCCAAATCATTTTCATCATCTAAATTAAGGAATTTTGGAATAACCTCTGTTTGTTATCACTAATTTTAGTTGCAGTTTTTAATATGGTTCCATTGTATGGAAGACATATTTGTTTAAGGGTTTATATCATCCTCATCTGGTTGCTTTTACTTAAATATTGAAATCTTAATTTTAGCATAATTTGAGTTACAGATTAAGCAGTCAATGTTTAATAATATTTAACTGTTTTTATACAAATATAAATAATTAGCGTTCTATTGAAAATAATCGCTTTAGCTGTACATATATCTGTTCGTTTTTCGGTATATACACGATCTAATCTGTCAGCCTTTAAGATATCGATATGGTCACCATAGAGCTGCCATACAAATTGGACGATCAAGATCAAGTTTTTCTTTGAAAGTCTTTACCTTATCTTCACAAGACTTTGCATGGCATAATTGTGCAAGGCAACGCTATAATACCCACAGAAATTTTCAATAATTAGATCAAAATCATAAGAAATTGATATTTGTACCCAATTATACTATAAGAAAAGAACTGTCCGTATATAGCGTGAATAACCTCAATGCAGCTGACGTTAGCGATTTTATTTGTAAAAGTTGTTCGTCTTTATGAAGGTTTGGTAATGAATTGCGGCTAACTATCTGTCTATCTTTCGATGCTACATACGCTTCCTCCGGCGACAGCTGCGATATTTCTGCCTCTTTCACCACCGGTTTTGAACTCTTCACCTATTTCTAATGCAAATTAATGCTATGACTGCAAAACTCAACACACCAAATAAAGAGTATTAATTTAATATAATAAAAAGTGCGAGATAAAGGCAAAGGATAGAAAGTGGGGTATATAAGACCAGTTATTAGTGAATTGTCACAAATGATTAGACCTTTGTAATTATTTAGATCTTGATTTCAAAAATACCTATTTTACATGCTCGTATACCACGAAAAATGTGTTAGACGCTTTTTTTTCAGTTTTACACTTTTTGACAGTTTTAGCAAAAGTAATATGCAGAAATAAAATAATAAAACACAATATTTTGAAGAGGATACACAGATGGCACTGGCGTCCAAAAACATGAGTACGTTTAAGTAAATCATACTASAATTGATGTAAAAAAATCTATTTCGAATTGTGAAACTTATAGCAATTAACATTCAAAAGGCATTCGAATGAACTTCACTTCTCACACGTAAATAAACATGACGTGTACCGTAAGTAAGTGTTCACCTCAAAATGKTACACACGATTATGGTGTTGTTGTAAAGTGGCTGGTGTAATCTCGCTGAAAACCATGACGGCGGGATAT
>NW_017534929.1:9933-11408 GCF_001853355.1 Bactrocera latifrons
TGTAATTGTAGTCGTCAAAGAAATTGCTTGCAAAAAATAAAAATGTTCAAAGTAGACTATGGAAGCTTACACTTGTTCATGTACARTAAACTCATATGACGTATGTATTTATAATACTCGTACAAGTAGTCCATAGTCATATCTATATACTCAGAAGAGGCTACAAGTATATAGGCTTTTACCGCCGTTTTCAGTATCCTTCATTGCTTGCCGCTTCATGCACCTCCATCTATATATTCTTCATATGCTAGGGAATGCCGAACAGGTAGGGTCGTTTGCTAGTGAATTGTTTTAGCGGCGAGGCAATTAGCTTAAAATCGGGGTCAGATTTTTGGATGAATGGTGTATATATTGAATGAAAGGTAGGGKCTCAACCCCTGGCCACCAGTCCAGAACAGTATGGATCTCGACTAGTAGTAGTTCAAGCTTCGAAGTCTAGACGAAGATCCTTTGGAGAGTATCGTAGTGGTTATAATCCAACTAATAGAAATCATATAGATGGTAGTAGATGTACTGTGTCAGCCACAGTGAAGCGTGGCCGGGTCCTCTAGTACTATATATAAGGTTTTTCAACAGGGCTCTATAGCTATACGTAACGCAAAGAATTTCATCTTGCAAATCCTTTAGAAAATTATAGTGTGTATCATGTTTAGTGATTTACAATTTTTCTCTACTGTTTTGAGAGCTAGACTGGTAATACTTTGGCAATCTGATCAGCTATTTCGTTTCCCGGAATTTCTTTGCTGTCAGGACAGCCACTACATCTGCTGCCTCCTTGCTTCTAAGGACATTCTCTGACGTATTGCGATGTGAGATTATTGCTTTAATTATCGCTTAGAAGTCGTMTTAGTTATATATTGATCGTCTTTATGTTGTTTTCTGTATTRCTAGTTTTCTCAGCCGCTTTCCTGACCGATGGCTTCCACCTGGAAGATATTGCAGTATTCCGTCAGCTTGAAACGTTGCCTTAGGTCCAGTTCCGACCAATAGATTCCGGGACTGGATCTAATAATTAGATGTTGTAAGTTCAGTTGGTAAGTTGCATGATTCTGCGACATCAACCCTCTTCTTTTGCGGCTTGAAATCTTCTCTCCCAAAAAAAGTGTTGGGGATGTTATACATTTTATCTATCAACCCTCTGCTTATTCAGCTATGCCCGGAAGTTCTTGTGTCAAACTCAGCAAATCCAGGAATCAATGATATCCGTGTTCTGGTACTCTGTTTTTTTCTCGGCGGCAATGTAGGGCAGTGCCATTCAGGGATCTTATGCAAATACTACTACTGGAACTTTCAGAACTAATTAAATGCTTCAACTTCCGGAAAGATTTTTTACTGGAGCACGTTGCTTGCAACTTAATTTATGTCTTCCAAGAGGTTCCTTATCAGTGTGGCTTCAGACCTGGAAAATCAACAACCGACCAGATATTCACAATGCGCCAAATCTTGGAAAAGACCCGTGAAAGGAGAATCGACAC
>NW_017534929.1:12068-14738 GCF_001853355.1 Bactrocera latifrons
AAGTGGCGCAGATGCATTGACGCTGACAACATTTGATTAGCCGGCGTAACGAATTTCCAAGAGAAAAGCTTTGCGGAAGATCTATGATCGAATACCGCAGTCGATGATACGATGAACTGTATGAGATATACGAGGACATTGACATCGTTCAGCGAAATAAGAGACAACTGTCACGCTGCCTAAATTGACGCATTATCCGCTGAGAGGAAACAAAGAAAGATAAAGGCCTCCACTCCGTTGGAGGGACCAGGTGGAGAAGGACCAGGCTTCTCTTAAAGGCAATTGAAAAAAGTACATCTACTTGGATCCCTCGTGACATAAGTATATATTAGAACATCTAACTTCAAGCTTGAAATGTATACTGAATGGTTTATGCTTCATACTCTAAGTTTGCATGAAACCATTGAACTATGTGACATAAAGGAAAGCCATTTGGTAAGCATAAATTAATCAAAGCTCCGATTAGGATATGAACGCAGCCATCGAAAAAGTTATTGGCTAGCAATATGGTAATCCTTCGGGGAATTACCGGACTTCAGATGTCTTCGTACTACCGTTATAACTTTAAACTCAAATAAAACATTGCAATAAAAATATTCAAAAACCACAAAATTTTCTTTTTTATTTTTATACGTTGCGTTAAGATATTTATTGTTTTTATAACTTTTTATTGATTTAGTTTATTGAATTGTGTTGGCAACGCCAGTGTGGGCATAATTTATGTGAAAACTTTCCAAAATGATCGAATGATACATGCAGGTACATACTTACGCGAGAGTCAAAACAGCTAAAGTTGTAAAATGTTAGGTATTATTTAAATTTCACAGAAGCGCACGTAGGAGCACATTGACTTGTTTGAACATTTAACGAGCTTTAATAATTGATAAAAATATCATAAATTACGTAGCAGAGGAACTTTACAGAAAACTTTAATTGTTTGTTTCCTTCCAGGCTTGCCCGAGCAAATATTCCTCTACTGGCACCAATATCCCTACCAGTTTGGACTATCCTTCTGAAAGATACGCCCGTTCATCTAAGAAGCGTAAGTAACTGCCTTTGGTATTATCAGTCAAACATTATTGCCGATGAATGTCAAATGTCCGCCTGCGGCATTGTATTCTGCATGGCAATTATTAATACAGGAACTTAAAAATATTATTACCTGATTGCATTCTAATGCACTTACCATCATTATTGTTATTGTAATAAATATTACTGTATTTCCATCGACAACTCACCATCTTCACCTTCTCCATGGAGCGCTTCCGCGCCATTGGCCACCCCCTGCATTTGATCGCTATGGGCGGCTTTAAGGTGGGAGCCTGCTTTAGATGTTTAAAAAAATCGAATGTTTTTTGTTTAAATCTCTTAACAAAATATCTAAGAATATGTCCCGAAAGTTATAGATGGGTTTTCGAAATATTTTCGAAGTTAGAAGGGAAATAATGACTACAATTTCTCGGTTATTGATTTTTACGATTTTCCGGCGTTTGAAATTGGGGCAAAGTTTATTGTCTTTGCCATTAAATTATCTTCTATTTAAACTAAATTAAACTAAGAAAAGTCAAGCTTGAACATATTTTTAAACAACACAAAATCAAAATTTTTTGGTCAAAAACCACTTTTTTCAATTTTTAAAAAATTTCTAAAATTTTACACTTTTTTTTTAGAATTTTTTTAGTTTAACTAGAATATAAATTATTAAAAAATATGAATCTCTTTGAATTTTTTGTTTCCGATAGAAATTGCAAACTGCGGTCCGACAAATGCACATGCGAGATGCATCAGTAATTGCTTCCCAAAGGCAGATTATCAAAGATTTTGTATTTGTGAATGATGCTAAAATATATAAATATGAACCCTTCAATCAAATATTTCTTTCCCTCTCAAAAAATCCGCAAAAAAAATAGATTTTTTGAAGCCTCTTTGGATTCTCAGCTTCTTGGGTGCCACACCCTTCGGTCTGCTGACGGACATTCAATACATGAATTATGCCTTAAGTGAGTATATAATTTATTTCTACGTGAAAAATGTTTAAAAAGTATATCACACTGACAGTCACGGCATTCCATAAATATTTGCATCAGTTTATATTAAGCCGCTTTTATGGTTAATTGGAGAATTTCAATTCCATTTCGAAAATATAGTATTTTGGGCATTTAACTTTCAACATAATTATAATAAAACTTTATATATTATATAATTAAAACTTTTTGCTTTCCTTTTTTTGCTTCGAGCATCTGAGACGACAATACCGGAGTCCGCGTTCTGCAGAATGTCGCACTACCCTGAAGAGTTTCCACTGTTCGATATCTCGTTTTGCTTCTTCTTCGTCATAYCGATGCTGCTGATAATCATCTTGTATGGCAAGATGGGCGCACAGATACGTTTCAGCACGACACTGCAGTTGGGTGAGTAAGCGTGTCGGTGTTTTAATTTGATAGACTTGAAGCCTGTATGCACGTTACATCGTAAGGAAGGCTTACTTGATGAGCTTATAAAGAAGATGTTGTGCTAGGATAAGCGTGGGCAATACCCTAACTGCCAATATTTATATTTACATTTTTGTTTATGCCCACCCAGTGATTTAACTCTATTATTGCTCAAACCTTTAGATTTGCTTAGGGCCACACTATTGTGAGGATAAAACTGTATCAAATCATGTCCCAC
>NW_017534929.1:16388-17960 GCF_001853355.1 Bactrocera latifrons
TTATATTATATATAAGGTTTGCTAGAAAAACAAAAGTTGGAGTTGAGGTAGTTCGACTAAGAACAAATCATATAGAGTAAAGTCTTCTTAGGGATCATCTAAAAATACGACAATCAGGAATGCTTGATTGGTAATGGTTTTATTATCTTAAGGGGTTAAATGAGTTCCATCAGATAAAACCAGCTTTTTTCCACAATTTTTTTTTTTTTTGCATATATAAAATAAACTATTTTATTAGGATTTTTTATTGTAACAAACATACCCTATTGGCAAAGATCTTTCGGAATTTGTAGAAAAAAGGATCTTAAACTGGGCCATTGTGACGCCATTTCCGGTGACCCCTCGCTTTGACAGAATAACTACTGGCAGGAATTCTCCTCCCGAGCCTTTAAGAATCTCTTAAGACCAGTGTGAAATTTCATGAAGAGCGGTTGAGCGATTCTATAGAAATATTGCAAACCAACTTCAACCGGCTTTTAGAATTTAATAAGACAATAAAGATTTGCTTTTTTTTAAATCCGTAAAGCCATGTAACTCATTAGAATACTGCAAAACTGAAAAAAAAATTTTTGGATAAAATGGCGGCTACTCAAAACTAAATTTATTTATTTTTTTATTTTTTTAAAAATGATACATAATTAGATTTTTCATTTTCATTTTGTTTTTCATCTAACAAAGCGATATTTAAAGAATATTCTTGCCATATTTCAAGTATGAAATATATTAAAGCACCAAAAAAATTATTTTCGAGAAAAACGTGTTTTATAGTAAATTTCGTCCACAGCTTAAACCAGTTCAGTTACCACGACACAAAAACCGCTTTAACTTGTGAAATAATTTGAATTTTGAAAAATTATTAACAAGAAATATTTCAGAATATCAATACTATCGACCATACATATTTTTCAATGTTATCAATTTTCTAGACCAGCGTACCCTCATAAACACACTTTATATGTATCGCTACAGTTATCCAAAATCCAATATTTAGTGTCTGGTACTTGCCACTATCCACGTTCCATACGGCGACCGCTCCTCTATTTGATAACTCGTTGCCAGTGCAATCGTATCTACTGGAAATACTTTGACAAAAATAATTTTATATAATATATGTATATAGTAGTAGGACACATTACATCAACAGAGAGCTCCTCAGAGATGACTTAATCAATTTGGCTCTGCATCCTGAACATTTAGCTACTTATTAAGTAACTCGAGTATTTAATGATATCATGAATAACCATTAGCAAACAAACTTAAGTATATTAATTATAATTTGTTCATAGCATTTACTAACTACTCCTTCGACATGCCTTTGGACCATGCAAAAATCTGTATTGAAGCAGAATAAAATTTAGTCCTGTTTACTTTGAAATACACCTTTTATAAAGCACATTAAAGCATGTATTTTCATATATGTCATATATGGAAAACAAGTCAAAAATTGGACTAGATTCGACAGAGTTTGAAATTGTCGGATATTCTTTTATTTCTACAGAGTTATAATAATTTGTACTCAGGGGTGCTCTGCCTCTTAATGGGCTTTCTAGTAAAGTTAAACTTGAATATGAT
>NW_017534929.1:19990-24022 GCF_001853355.1 Bactrocera latifrons
CTGTGAAAATCTTTTTGTAATTTGGCGAGCGTTAAGCTACGCTGTAAGGAATTAGATTTGTGAAATTGAAATGCCTTATTCACTTGCACAGTAACTTTGCAATACACGTCTTACTATATGGAATGAATGGTGCTTTTCTCGAGCTGTGCGTGGAATTTTTTGTAAAAGAACACATCAGATAGGCTTGCAGAAAAAATCATTGAAAAATTCGCTAGATATTACATCCAACAGTGCGTAGCTCTGTTCTAACCTAAACATACATATATAATTTTTGAAACACAGTAATATAGTTTCATAGGAGTACAAAATTCACACTTATTGACCAATCTGTTGGCTGTATCAAAAATTCTATATCTTTTTTTTTTTTTTTTGTTGCTTATCTTAGAAAATTGTGAAGGTCTCAAGTGCCCTAATAAAGTATATTCATACAACAATTAAGATAGGGCTAAGTTCGACTGCAACTGAACATTTAAACTCTTGCAACTTGCAACAATCAAAGCCAGGGGAACACCGTAAGATCTACAACGTCAACCGAAGGATCCAAATCTAAAAAATTCTGTAAAAACAGGGTGGCTGATGAATTTTGCTACATTAAGAACTCGAATAATTATTTTTTTATTTTTCAGTGTATGGAATTCATTTTTCTTTTATTCATGTTAAAGCTCATTAAATTTTATTAAATATAGCTTAATTAGTTTTAAAAATAATATAATTTAAATGCCCCCCTTCTCGTTGATGCATGTGCGGCATCTTACCAAAAAGTTGCTCATTTCTGCTTGGAGAGTTGAGACAGGAATAGCCGCAATTGTTTCTCGAATGGATTGCCTTAATTAATTCAAATTTGTTGGTTTTACTTTGCAGACTTCCTGTTTGCAATAACCCCACAAGAAAAAGTCAGATTCAGTAAGGTCATACGACCTGGGTGGCCAACGGAATGTGGAGTTTCTGTCATAACAGGTTTAGCTATGTGAGGAGCTGCACCATCTTGCTGAAACTAGACAGAGTTGAAAGAAGTTCTCATTCGGCGTAATTCTGGACTCTCCCAACATGCTCAAATAACGGCCTCCAGTAACCGTAACGGTGTGACCGTTTTCTTCGTAAAAGTAGGGCCCAACATTGCAGTGTGATAAAACTGGACACCACACTGTGACACGAAGTGGATGCAAATCTCATGGAGTATCCGTGGGTAGGAAGCACTGTGTATTCGACAATTTTGTTTGTTTAAGTTGCCGATTAAATCGAAATGGGCCTCGTCAGACATGAAAAGACAGTTCAACATGTTTCCATCCTCTTCCACTATTTGAAGCATCTTCTGGCGAAATTCCAAGCGAATCAGCAAGTCTGCAGCGTTAAGTTTGTTGGCAATTTGAATTTTATATGGGAGTAAGTCCAAATCTTTGTGCATAATTGACTGTAATGACTGTCTGCTTACACCCATTTGAGCAGATAAGCTTCTTGWCGAAACACGTGGATTGTTTTGTATGGCAGCAGCTACAGCAGCGATTGTTTCCTCCGYTCGAACTGAAGGCTTTCGATGGTAAGGTCTTCTGTTGACTRTCCCATGCTCGSCARAATTGTTTACAAGTCTCATTATGGTCCATCTGCTCRGAGGATTGCCGCCAAACGTGCGCCTATACTCTCTTTGAACCGAAACTACGSRCTCCAGYGCGTGATAGYGGCGGACAATSCAAATTCTTGTTTCAGTGTCCCAGTTATTAATTTTTGTTAAATGTAAAGGTCAATCTGCAAAATAAAAAAAATAAAAATTAACCAGATTCATTAAATAAAAAAAATTAAAGAAAAAAAGTTATTTAATTTTTTTTTTTTTTTTGGCAGCGGCTTTCATCAGCCACCCTGTATATATACTTTATATAATTCATATACTGACCGACATATTACATATAAGGATTGTTCGAAAAACGAAACCATTATATGTGGTATATGGGAGTTGGGCTAGTATTGACCCGATTTATTCTGTTCAATATTATCATGTCACATACTAACAAAATGTTTCCTGGAATTCATTAAGCAACAAAGTCATCCGAATGTTTTAAATTCCTGGTAACAGTTGTGTGGGAGCAAGATCAAGTTTTGCCCAATTGTATATATTCACTTCAACCGTGTTGGTAAGTCGCGAGAACTTGAGAGCATAAATGCAGAGAATTGCTTGCAGAGCACTGAGTGTAGGACCGATGCAGCTTAATTACAGTCACGGTAGAAATATGTAATTCCAAGTGGTCGCATGCACATGAATTGAGCTTTCCATTTGACACTTAGACGACTATCATTTCAATGTTTCGCTTTATCGTTTTTGTTGTTTAAGCCATAATAGAAAAATACAAAGCCAAACATACAATTTTGCTTTAATGAAATTGCATGGCAACTTTTCAATTACATAAACATTTATCTCTGTCATGACTGCATCATTCCTCAATCGTTCACTGTCCTTCGTTCGGCGCTTTTCCTTTTGCAAACTGGAAAGCATGTATCGACGCTTGCTCTCTTACTCACTTGGTAGTTGTGCAGAGTCGCTAATATTTCGTCTGTCCATTATTGTGGTTTGCATCAATGTCAACGTATTGGTGCGCAAATGGCTGGCAATGATGCTGGATTGGTACGAAGTCGAGAAAGGCCATCTGGCGCATTGGATTAAAATGGTGACAGTTGCCACTTGGTAGGCTGGATGATCATTTGAAATGACACAGAGTACATATGGTAGTGTGGGTAGGTGCAAATAAACGAGTAGGGTATGAGGTCAGCCACGTGTGTGTTAAACACTCAACACTCAAATTTATAAGAATTTGAAAATTCTTCAATACACTAACATACATATATACATATATTCTTGTGCATAGTTGACAAGCACATATAAGAACATGAACAATGCTGATTCTGACAATCAGCAAAGAAAGGCATGCCTGTGCTTGTGAAGAATGTTGGAGGCTCGAAGTTTTAAAGAGTATTTCGCATTCGGAATTGTAAGGAATTTCGGGGTTAATTGAACAATTGAACGTCAATCGCTTTAGATTCACCTGCGCATACAAGTAAGTTCATATAAACCCGCGCCAAATAGTCCACTTCCTACGATTTATCCTTGCGGCCAAGCCACAGGTTCACAATGCGAGATGAAGCGCTCACCACTGTTTGTTCGTTAGGCATCATCAGTAAAGCGTGGACACATTTCACACGTTTTAGACTACAGTTCACATAATATAGAATTATAATGTATTTATTAAGGATAACCCCAACATTGCGAAAACCTGGGTTGATTCTGTTAGTCAACTAAAACAAATATGGTTTCTTCTATTCTGAGACCTCTTATCGTAAAACTAAACCTTTTGGGATGCCGTAAATATTTAAACTAATAATATAAAGATTTCTTAATTTTAAGTTAATCTGTGCTATTTTGCCGTAAAGGCTTCGTTTAAATATTCTCAAATGCGATTTTCTTTAAATTTATTTTTATATTTTCAGATGAACATACAACTATTGTCCGCAGACCGAGTACTCATCCAAAATTCTCTTTATTCTAACCAACTTATTTATGATTTTCTCCTACTTCGAACCGCGAGCCATTTTGGGCAAAGTACAAGACATACTCTGCACCTTCACCTGGAATTATTTGGAATCATAATGAAATTGTTGGCATTGGTTTGGCAGCGAAATTTATGCAGCTCGACGATAACTTATTCATGTTCAAGGGCATGGTGGGCTTACGTTACCCACTTTCAAATATCATCTTACATTTTTAATTGCTTTCTGTGGCCGACTGACCGACACAGCGTATGCCTGAGATGTACTGGGCGATGCGCCGCAAACTACACCGGATCTTATGCGAGCTCTGCACACGCATTGACGGCGCCATTCCACTCAATACGATGACGTCCTTCCCGAATAATTTGTAATTCATTTGGTGTGCAACTCTTGCATAGTCTTTAGTGAGCTTACACATGCCTCGGTAATGTTATATAATTCAGTTCGCTTGGTGACTAGTAGCCGGCAATTTTATGTCTCGTCTGTTTTTCTCTCACT
>NW_017534930.1:0-1296 GCF_001853355.1 Bactrocera latifrons
AAATACATTCAGCCGTCACCTCCCGCTTTTCATACACCTTATGCTTCTTACGGTTTCGGTAGACACATTTGTAACCAACGAGCACAGCACAAACTATTCAAACACAAACCAAAGTATAAAATATGTACATTGCATGCACTTTAACCCCTTGACTGGCCCACGCGCACGCCGCAGGTGCTTATAATAGCCCTAAATATATTTGCCTTCACTAAAAGCCATAAAATCAACACATACCTAATTGGATTTATGTAGTGCCTAAAATGCAGCGAATAAAAAATATTGTTTATATTCATGGGGCGGCTGGCAAGAGGAGCGCAAGTAAGCCAAGGTCACCGAAATGCACACACACAGTGCCGCAGTTGGCGAACCGACGCACACATATGCAATTAAAGAAAGAAACTCTTGTGCATATGTGGACTCAATGTTGTCTTTAGACTCTGCCGAACACGTGGTGGCATCCATTTTCCAGAAGCAAACATTAAAGCAGCGAAAGCGTTCCACAAACGCCGCCGTCAAAAACATAAACAGCTGTTGCTGCCAAACTGTTATACGCCTGCAAGTATGCTAAGAAAAATATCCCTTTGAGAAATCGTGAGTGAATACCTGCCAGGACAGCGCAGACGTCTGAGACGTCAAATTTCATGAATCACTTTTCATGGACTGTTGGTGTTTGGTCGGTTGACAGTAGCGCCGGAATAGTCCAATGAGTTACACATCGGCCAGACGTGTCCTCGCTAATCGCCTTTTAGACGTTTGTTACAAAATTCGAGAGTTTGACTGTCAAGCGGCGCGTTTAAGCACTTTAGTTTGCTGCGTCAAAGCAAGTAGTGCGCAAGTGTTTTTGTGTGAACGGCGCTTTAAAGAACTTAATTTTAAACCGAAATAAATTCAAAATATACCACAGTTGCAGAAAATATATTAAAGCCGAATAAAATTCAGTGATGTGAGGAAAACAGAAGCAAAGAAGGAATATATCAAAATTTAAAGAAGTAAATAACGTAAGTGAAAGAAAGTCCTGAAATCATTTTGTATATTAAAATTAACTCGAAGGTGAATTGAGGCGGTAAATTATTGAAATATTATTTTAACTCGTTGACAAAAAATAAGTACTGTCAGTATTTAAACTAGTTTCATATTTTTAATGCAACCTTATGAATGCTGTTAATTAAGTAAAAACTTTAATCAGTATTCTGGAAGAAAATGGTAAATATCTTTAAAATAATGGAGCATTTATTATATTCTCTAATTTTACATATGTGAGACCAGCTGTGTTGTAAAAGTAAAGTAAAGTGTTGG
>NW_017534930.1:5161-6803 GCF_001853355.1 Bactrocera latifrons
AATAAGGAAAGGAATCGCTTCTTTAAAGACATTCAATTGTTTCCGTGGTTTAACTGAAACTCTTTAAACATTGATCACCCTGACCTTAATATTTTTCTTAGACAGCCGTCAGACATTCCCTGTTACTGTCGCAATGTTATGAAAACCGCCTTCGTCAGTGGATTTGAATCCTACGCTGCCTACTCCCAAAAATTTCCGAAGTATGCAGATTATTTATATTTGTCCTGTCGCTACGTACGCACCAAGGCGGCAGGTGTTGCGTATACATATGTACATCCCTAGGAAACACTTGGGTAATATGTGGCGAAAATAATGCTGACAATGAGAGATATGTATTCCCTGAGAGCATATGAGTACATATTTGCAAAAACAAAAATAATTTTTCTGGTTATTTTTCGTTTTAGGTGATGTCGCATATTTCCACAACATTAAAACCATTTCTTCTTATTCGAATTCCAATATCCGAAAGAATGAAAATAGGCAAAGATGTGTGCAGTAGTTAATGTAGAGAGTAGACATTCGATGAGTTTGCAAAATAAGAGCGAAGAACACCTTTATGATAGACACTTTCGCAATTTGTGTTAATTTAAGACATGTGAAATGTTAAGAGATGTATGCAAWATTTCATTTTAGATGAAAAGGGTTAAAGTCAACAATCGTTGTTGGAGAAATTGTCAGCTGATTGCATATTTTCATAACTATTTTCAAGTCTGGTTCTCACTCAGATGCTTTAAAATATTCGGCTAATTGTTAAAAAAATTGAGGTCAATCTGCATTACAAGTTGTAAATTCTATATACTTATTCATCTAGAATGAATAAACCAGATTGTGATATCAAATTGTGATAAAAAAGCACCCGAAAATTGTAAATAAAACTCAAAGTATAAATATCAATATTTATTTTGTCGCCTTCCAAGGAATCACCACCAGGTGTAATACGCTTATGCCAACGATTTTTCCAGTCAACGGAAGATTTTTATAAGCACTTTTAGGGAAGACTTTCGTCGGTATTTATATTACTGTCTCTGAATGTGGGATCGGAATTGGCGCGACAAAGTATGTCCAAAGAGACGTGCTTACGGAAAAAAAAGCTTTATCAGGACACGTCAAGTAAGGACGCGTTTCAAAATATACACCAAATTCAATCGAACGAGCTCGCGATAGATGTCGGGTTTCCTTGACTCTTTAGCTCTATGTCATTCCCTTTTTAATGTCTCCATCAGTTGAAGAGTTCGAAGGTCGTCCAGAACAAAGCTTGTCTTCAACGATCTCTCGGCTTTCTTTAAAGGCATTGTATCGTTCTTGGCTTGTGTTTTAGATAACACTGAATAACCGTAAGCCTTTTCCAACATTGGTAATGATTCCGCACAGGAAATTTGGTTAGAAATGTAAAATTTCAGATAAATTCTCTGTTCGATATTTTTATATACTTATTATAAAAACCGCAACGCACTATTGAAGTGTGCAACTTAAGCAGCTGCTGTAAACAAACTTTCAGACAGATCCCTCACATATTTGGCATAATAATTAAGTACCGTTCTATCAACTTAGCAAAATATATGTTGTTGAAATATTGTTTACTCGGGTACTTAACTCTATCCCAACTACTCTCGAATGTCTAGCAATTAAAAGAATTCCTACT
>NW_017534930.1:7650-9795 GCF_001853355.1 Bactrocera latifrons
GTATTAAAGTAGAAGTATAACCAGCTTTATATCCAAAGAAAGTTGCCCAAGGATCAGACTAGATTGTCAGAGCAACTCGAGCTCTCCGTGGTGGACAATGTGTGTCTACAGTTTTGCTGTGTGCGAAGTCTGATTGGCGTACTGTTTGATGTCGCCGCCATGGTCAAGGAGAGGATGTTCCTAGGAGGCAAATCCGCTTCAAACAGATGACTGAAGGGATGGTTTCGCCGAAAATATTTGCGGAGAAACTGATTGGTGAGGAGTACAATATGGTCCTTGATCGAAGCATTATGATCTTTGGTCATCATATTTATTTCGAATTTTGAAGCGCTTTGGTAGCTTCGGTGTAACAATAATATCAGAAACATATCAAAAAAGGTTTTACTTTTGATTTAAACAAATAATTATGCCAAAGTCAGAAAATTATTTACATGTGCATGTGATAATGAGAGAAACTCTAAAATATTTTGGAATGCTTAATGCTTAATAGCTTAAAACAGAAAGAAGTGTGTATGAAACGTCTTGTCATTTAATCTAAATTTACATCTTTTACAACGCAGTTTTTAATGTGACCAATGCTTCGGATTTAAAGTGCCACTGAAGCAACAAAAATTAATGACATATTTTAATTGAAGTCATACGGGTTTACAGGCTTGTCAATAATGATAAGTTGTGCAGTCCTTTGACATCTATCTCACCATCTCTTTCCCTCTTATTTTCGTTTTAATTATTTTTTTGCCACCGGCAGTCTTGGCAGTATTYATAYTCWACTTACTTACTTTCCATATATCTAAATTTTAATTTCTATATGATTTTTTCACTTCAGAGTATATAAATCTAGGAAGAATCACTTTGTCGGAAGAAAACTTTTCATACTAAGTCGATAAAAAGTATGCATTCTCATGTTCAAAATAGTTGGCAGCGGATCATCATACGCCAATTCAACAGATACCCAATTTGTGAATTTCAGTGACTACGGCTGACTTTTCACTGAAAATATCGGTCAATCTGTGAGTTACTCTAATGAGTAAATAACCTTAATCTGCGTAAACTTAATATATGAATTCAGCATATATATATCGGTTCGGCTAGGTTAGGTTAGGTTAGATGTCTGATCAAAGATTGCACGTGGACTACTATATGCAAACTTCTGTGAAGCCATAGAAAAGAAGAACTCTTGTGTTCGTACTTATAAATTAGCAAAACTCTTAGCAACGCGAGACAGTCAAGAAAAAGTATTGAGATATTTCCACACAGCTTCTACTGTTGACGTCAGGTAGAACACAAGTGGATATAGGATCACCCATCTGCCCCCATTCTACCGATAGCTGCCCTAGGGTGCCTTTTACAAATTTGTGGCAAATTTAAAAGTTTTCTCAGAAAGAGTTCGTTTTTATCCGGTTATCTTAATGTGTATAACCCCTTAATCCATTGTATGGGTTCAATTTTGAAGTCTTACTAGTCCAAACCAAATACCACTTTTATGCATATCAAAAATGAAGATACATATTAACAGAAAATAACGAAATGGTATTGAATAGTATGGAATTGAAAAAATTAATTTCCTTTACGAAATTTGCATATGTGATTGCTATTTGACGCTATCTAATCAAGTGTCAAACTTGTGGGGATGTTTATGTTCGCTAGTTAAATTGCCATGACACAGCTGCCTCACTGCATGTCTTTATATATGCACTTTTATATTTTAACATTTTATTTCCTGAATAATTTTGTAAGAAACTACTTTCTTTTCTAAACTACATTTGAATTAGTTTTTTGTTTCTTTTTTCACTCTCAGCCAATAGAACGTTGAATACTCTCACAGCTTAAGACCTTAGAAGCATTTAGAATACTGCGTCGACGCTGATTTTTATTCCATTTCTTTTAGACGTCACATAGTTCGCTTTTCAGTCTTTTGAGGCTTCCTTCTAGGAATGTGTTCGTTGTCAACGCTTTTGCGTTATCAGCTGGTAGGGGCAGGGTGGGGTTTGTTTTTTTTTACTTCGGTAAAATACCTTATTCTTTTACTCCAACTTAGCATTTGTAAGCAAGAGGGCAGTTTGCATGACATTCTCAAAAGAAAACTTTTCAAAATTATTTAACTGAGGCGAAACGGCATTTGGCAAACTTTTGAACATTTTTTTG
>NW_017534930.1:10615-16037 GCF_001853355.1 Bactrocera latifrons
ATTAAATATGAATAAGGTAGGTTAATTAAATCGCGAATACCACAACTATTTGAACTGAATAAATACTCTTCGATTAAATAGCACATTTTTTTTTTTTTAATAATTTAAATCAATTGTACTGTCAATCTGGTAGGGTGTAGSGTGTAGTAGGGAGATATTCGCATACATATGTGTGATATATACGGTATACTCCTAGCTCATTGATGCTTGATAATGTCATTAAGTGTGAAAATTCATTAAATTGCTGGCGAATCATTGAAGTGCCGCAAATTCAATAACAGTTTTAAAACCAAACACACATAGCGGCAATAAAAAAATGTATATAATAAGTGGTTTTAGTTAAACGAAATGTTGGTGAAGTTTGTATAGATTAAGTTTTGCACTTCTTATTGTTAATTTATTTGAATAATTTAATCTGTAAACTTTACTTAATTAAAAAGTAATTCATTCGCAATTTACACTATTGGGTATTATTAATGCAGTTAGGAATTGTTAAATTAATTTTGAAGTCCGGCCAGAGAGAAACTATATTTATACACATTTATTATAGAGACTTTTGGAGCAAGAAGCGTTGTTCTTGCTCTATTTTATAACTAAAATATACGGGGGTGTAAAACAAATGAAAGTGCAGTGTGCTCTTGTTCACGGTTTCTTAGCGAGAGGTTTATTAGTTAAGTTGTTCATATGTATATACATAATTACTCTTCAGAAGATGTGAGCATTGACATAGGTAGAGAACATTACGAGTACAATATGTGTATGTATACATGTGTGTATAAATGTAAGCAACGTAAACTGAGTTATTAACAAGCAATAAGATAAAAAGAGATTTATAATAACAATGTTTACTTTTATTCGGAGCACGGGTCACTGTCATTAGAGTGACCCAAAACAGACTTTAGACTTTATATATTCCCGCAGGTAAAAGTCTAACCGAAACATGGAATCATCTGCTCACAGAAATGTTCTCTCAATAAATCCATTGATTGATGCGATATGTGAGAAGCGATACCGTCGTGTTAAAACCAAATATCACCGAGATCAAAAGATTATATTTCAGTCATCACATAGTCAGCTCTTATGCCGCGATAACGGTCGCCATTGACGGTTACGTTCTCAGCGGCATCGTTTTTGGGAAAATATGGACCAATGATTCCACCGGCCTATAAAACATACAAAACCATTGTTTTTTCTGTAGCTCTTGAATTTTTTTAGGTTTCTCTTTATCCCAAATGCTGCAATTTTAGTTGTATATTCCCCAGAAATGGGACTAATCCCTAAACAAAATTTGGCTCGAAAATATCGGATCTTCTTGGAATTTTACAAGAGCACATAGAGCGAAGCCATGTAGCGTGGGAAGGTCAAGCGCCTTAAAATTTTGCACAAGCTGTATTTTGTACGCTTTCAAGTCGTTCCATATGTCATTCCGAATCTCTGTGAGCGCGGCGCCCAATCGACTCTCCACGGTCTTCGTGTATACTCTCGGCTACGGCTGCTATATTTTCTTCACTGCGGCCTGGACGTGGTCTATTCCTTCTATTATTATTCAGTAAAGATTACTGGGTATCAAAGTAATAATGTTGCGCTATACTATCCCCAGTAGGTCGGTTATGTTGACCATAAGTTGAGCGAAGTGCACGAAACACTTTCTTTACAGAAAGTGAATTATCGAAATAAAGTTCAGCGATATTCAAACGCTGCACAAACAATTCTGAAGAAAAATAACATGACAGCGTGACATGACTCACGCGCAATCCGTCAAATAAATTCTGAGAGAGACGCGTTTAAAGTTTGAGGTTTTATTATTTTTGGGTCTTTTTCGAAATCTTCCAATGGTACAGTGGATTTCTACAATAATTCTTAGGGTAAAAGGGATCGGAAAATGTATAAAAAATGGAAAAAAAAATTGAAAAAAGATTACCCTACTGACCCCTTAAGTGAAATTTAATGCACGAGTTTTTTTAGTTTTTTAATAAGTCTAGATTGTGGTCTAAAGCCACATTAGACTCTGAGCGATACCAGATGGAGTACTGAGTCCATAAAGAGTTGTCATTCTTTAGGATTCGCTTGACGAGAATTTTAACAGTTTCTATGGCCGAAGAACCTATATCTCTTCTAGAGGCTCACACTTAGGGCCCCGCAAATGAATTATGCGTTGCGTTGCCAATGCAAGAAAAACGCAGAAGCGATACTCCATTCATTCAGTTCTATTCTTCAGGCGTGTGCCTGAATACAAAAATCTTTGCTTGAAATATACTGCAGTGATCCAGCTGAAAATGTTGCTTTATCTCTAGCATTAGGCAGTATATTTCGCATCAACCCCGTTCTCTATTTTGAGCCATCCTTAATATATAAAATGTTCTGTTGCCATTTTTCCAGTGGCAGAAACAGACTCTCTCTTAGATACTATACAAATAAGTGACAAATATAAATTTTTCATGACATAAGTGAACATAAGCACAGTGCATACGTAGACATACGCTGCGTTTCACTAACATAGCACAACTTGCTGTTTTGACTGCATTAGCTTGTTCATATTATTTTTACCTTCCGTGCGACTTTCCACGATATGAAACTGGAGATCTCTAGAATACGCATGTGGTGGTAAAAATGTATCTGGCTTGCTATTTACACTTTTTTTGAGCTTTTAGTGCACTTCTTTGTGAATGGTATATTAATGAGTATTGGTAAGGTCTTAATAAATAACAAACTATTTWAAATAAAAACCTGAAACTGAAGTTGACTCGATTAAACCGACTCTTTTGAACTCACAGCCATATTGCCCACAAGCCTAATAGAAATCATAGGCGAAAGCTGGCTAGAAAAATATATAAATCTGGTAGAAGAGCCGTTCAGCGAGCACGCAATACAATTCTTTAGAATTTCCATAAAATACTCTCGCTCTTTTATATTCGCGTTTCAGCATTCAGGCTTTTAATTTCAAAGCTTGTGCAAATGTAGCAACAACTAATTTTGTTATGAAGCAGGGAATGCATTTTTCTTCAGGCAATGCAAACGCATAAAAATATCATAAGAACAAAAGTTTCACATGAAGAAATATAAAAATGCAATTTAGCAGGTTCCGCCTCATGCGGAAGCAAAACACATTGGGTGCCCACTTATTTATGGTGGTGGCGCATTCCGTTACAAACTTTGGTGCGAAACAAACTGACAACATAATGTCAAATGCTTTGGTTTGTGAATCGCTTGTTGCAATTGACTATGAGCAATATATTTATTTCCGCCGATTGGATCGCTTTATTTGCATACAGAGTGAAGTTATAAAGCATAACATATACTTACACATATATATTTCAAAAATTTTGATATTTTGAGGTCTTTTATTATATTCATTTGCATTTTTTTGTTCTCTACAGCTGTTCTTATGTTGATGTTAGACAATCACAAACCCGTCGATACTTACAAGTATTATATATTTCCCTGCTATCAACGATTGCTACTCATCAATAACTGTATTGTTTTAGACGCAGTAGAAAAGGAGCGGCTATACCACATCCCACTTCAATCAAATCGAGTGAAATAATTGATTACTTTAAGGTGTTAATCGTCAACCAGAGGATCGAAATTGCATCAATCTTATATATGCATATAATGGGTTTTTCAATCATAGCGCTACAAAAGATTCTTAAATCAAACAAAAACTGTTCTGTTCGATAAACAACATTACTCAAAAACGGTTAAGCCATTTAGTTCAAAATTTTAATATCATTATATGTTTTAGTAATAAATCGAAGGTTTTTCCTCACTGATAAATATATTTTTTTGCTTTCTTTTCGGCCTTCTAACTGTATATAACTTATAAACTAACATCATATATGAAAATCGCCCAAGACAGCAAGAAATATCAGTGCATGTTTAAGAAGTTGACGTTTGTGTAGCTTGTGCATCAACCCCTCTATTCTTAGCGCGATTGGTTTGAGTGGTTTTGTCCACCTTCATAGTAATAGATTTGATGTGTAATGCTTTGGACACACCATATTCCTTCTTCAATAGGATATTGCTACGCTTCAGTATGCAATATGATTTTTCCTCGGCAAACATTTATATGGTAATATGAAAATCGGTTCCTCATTAAAAATTCTTCACATTCATTCACTTTTAGTGGCACGAAATTAGTTTTTATTTACTTTCTATTTGAAAATTAAAGTCATTATTTGCATATAGCACGTATATATTAAAAAAAATTATTTTTTTTTTTGCAAAGAAAACGGAAAATATTTTCTTTCTTGGACTATTCAAAATAAATTAATTTATTATATACACACCCATTTCGAAATCTTCAAAGCATAGGTATACTACCAATAAACTAAAACAAGAACCACTGAAATAGTCAATTACATTTTACAATGTTTCTCTTCAGCTTCCGACAGTTATCTGTTACTGCTATAGCCAAATCGAAATAATTTTCCATCGCCATGCAATTTTCAAAATTGTTCGAGTATGTACATTTTTATTTATGGGTATATGTGTGCTGATTTGTATAAATAATGGTCGATTTTCATTTAACCGAGTACACATGTGGTCCAGCATTGACATCAATTCCGGAACATAAAATATTTACACAACTAACTGCTGTTGCTCCGTTTACACGGAGGTGAAATTATTTAAGAGTGTGTACATACGTAAATTTGTGTGTATACGGATGGTTATATACGTTTGTATTTGGGCTTCCCTTAAATATTGCACTTTATGCCCCGTCCCGTCTGGACACTTAGTTACATTGGCCACCTAAATTTGTAAGTTTCTCATTTTGACTTTTCGAAAGCAATAAACCGGTGCATGCACACATCCTCATACATACAAACGCACGCATATGCGCTTGCACTTGTGCGCTGCAAATTCTGGTGACCGAATCTGAAATTTTGCACACGGTCGCCGTAAGCATATTTTGGTGTTCGTTATTTCACAGGTTCCATCTGAAAGTGTGCACACGTTCTTTTGTCCGCAAGTAACAGATTATTTGTCGGAACCGCCGATATTAAATCAACTGAATGATCGAATTCATAGTTTTGTATAGAAAACCTTTTTATTTGACAAGATATCTTCATGAAATTTGACGTGGATTAATTTCAATTACAACGGTATTATCTCTGAAAAATTATTCAGATCGGATCACTGTAGCATCTAGCTGCTGTATAAATTAATTATTTCTCTGAAAAGAAATTAAAGCTGCGGCTATAAAATATTATCATTCTAATGTAAAGTTATAAAAAAGATTTTAATATTTTTCTTTTCATAAAAAAATTATTTTAGAAGTGATACGCAGTTAAACGTAAGCATGAAGCCTGCTGTATTCATATAGTGCACCACGTCGTATGAGCAACGCATAATGTGTAAGTGACTTTTATGAATGCTCTGAATATATGATGTACACCTTTGCCGGTGTATAACTTTTATTGGA
>NW_017534930.1:24122-25962 GCF_001853355.1 Bactrocera latifrons
AATAACAAACAACTGTGAAGGCATCCGAAATAATGTCGCTCATAAGCATATGCATGTGTATATGTGCATATTGTTTTCCTTGCTTTTTAGGGATTGGTACATTTGTATTACTATGTAATCCATATTGCTTTGTATTAAAGTTAGACGGAGCTGGCATTTCGTGTCGTGCCTTCACACCTTCTACTAGTGTTCAGATGGTATTTATACCCTGAACAGTTCGAAACAAAGTAGCATACTGAAAAAAAAAACGCCGAAGATGCAATAATATATACATATATATACCTGAGTCGATTTAGCTATTATTCGCTATTATTGAACAACTTAACGAATCAACTGTTATAGAATCAACTGCTTCTATGACAACTCCTTAGTTTGTGGAGGGCATTCTAGCATAGGTGCAAGCGATTTTATTATTTTTTCCTGATTATATTGTAGCTAGTACAAATATTAACTATGAATGTGCTAGATTTGCTTTTCTGCGTGATTATTCAGGCATCGGTATTTGTCTTGGGAGCAATATTTTGGTTAAATGCTCTGAAATCGGCAAAGAGTAATAAGTGAATAGGAAGTGGAGGGAATTGAGGAATGTTTAGTGAATGGATTGAAGTCTAGAAGTAAGTGCTACTACGAGTATTAGTGTTGTTATAAGCCCACATTTACTTACCAATCAATTTTTTATAATACCAATTTAAAAAAAAATTTATTACATTACCTCTTAAGGGCAAAATATTTGGTAAATATCTGACTTATTTTGTTTTTCAAGTTTTCGGCTGCTAATTGAACAGCTTTCAATTTGTCAAATTAGGTGCTTGTTGTGAAAACATTGCTGGTACTGTCAAGCTTTCAATTATCCAATTACTCACTTAAAAAAAATATATAAAAAAAAAAGAGTATAGCAATGCTATTTATTTTCTGTTACTAGTTGTCATGAAGTGAATTTAGAAAAAACACTCAACTAATTTATGTTGTTTGAATTTACTTTATTCTTGGTGTACATATTAAGAAATTGAGAGTAACTGGAAGTTTGTGTTTGACTTTTTAAAAGCGTTTGGTCACTACCTCACTTGCTTTCAGGTGGGCTTACTTTTTGTTATTTTTCACAAATGCCTTTTTTATAGCAGAAATGTGTATAAAAAGATCTTTTTCTTCRTTTCGATGGGTGACTTTGTGGCTGCCATACATCTATGTAGGATATAGTGCTAAAAACTCTTTGGAGATTGTAGCGATGCCGTTAATAATAACAGAAGTCTTCAGTGGTTTTGATCCCCTGTATATGTATAAGATTGGTTTTGGAGAAATTTCAATTCAAAGTATCAAGATTGACTGGATACGTCATAAATCCGCCGATCCAATCAATCGTGATACCTTCTTCCATAACTTTAATTAATCTAACTTATTACAATAAAACCAAAGAGCACACAAAAATTGAAATTAAATTATTCCGTTAAATGATATTTCAAATAAATGTATGTATGTCAATATGTGATATATCTTAATAAAATTTACGTACTTGTTCTTAGAATGAATAARATTTAATGAAAACTCGCTCTAAGGCTCATATAACTAACAAGCCGTATATGGGTGACTGTTTTTTCCTGGCTTTAATCCTTTCAAGTTGCAAGAGTATGAAATATTCTGTATACCCGAACTTAGCTCTTCTTTACTTGGGACCACTTGACGCGAGCTGTTTTTGGAACTGTTCACATATTGTATGGTATCCAACGAGAACAACTTTTTTTACAGCTAAAAGTTCACAGAATATTGAGTGTATGTAGGTCCCACTATTGCCTATAGTTGTTGCAATCTAGGTCACATGCTGATCTTGCAATATCAGTTTGCA
>NW_017534930.1:26357-37549 GCF_001853355.1 Bactrocera latifrons
GGCACACGCTAAAGACATTATTAGTGCAAAGTCTTATCCCATTAATCAATTGTTTCATGATTTGTGTACTGCAAACTGAACGGATCAAGTAGAATTTGAAGTTATGCTATATGGGAAGTAGGCGTGACATACAAATATGAAAAAACAACGTACCAAATTTTATCAAAATCGGTCAGTCGGGTCTCGAGACATGGGATTTCACCAAAAAGTAAGCGGTGCCACCGATCATCCTATTTTCGCACCGGATCCTATAAAGCTATCTCATACCATTTCGGTGGTAAAATCGAATGTCGTGTTTAGTTATTGATTTATCGCGTTTTTGGTAGTTTTGAACATTACCATTTTTTGCCCATAGACGCCCCTTTTTACTGCGCTCCTCTGTGCCAATATAGCAATAAAGAACACTTACACAGTTCTATATTTTAATTTAGTGCTTAGTTATTCCTTTCGCTTAATGGCGGTTACGCCCATCTACGAACTCGTAATTATTTTTGCATACCAAATTTTTTACTGAAATTACAGCTTTCACAGACGGACGGACGGACGGACAAACAGATAGTCAACCAGATTTCAATTTTTCCCGTCACCCTGATCATTTATATATACATAACCATATATCTATCTCAATTAGTTTTAGGTGATATATAAGACCTTAGGTGAACAAAACTATAATACTCTGTAGCAACAGGTTGCAAGAGTATAAAAAGCAACCAATTTAAGCGCACGCCATAAAAATTGTAATAGATGAATGAACATTTTCAAATTTTCAGCGTCTCTTCTTGCATCTGAAGCTGAAGCAGAACATGCAGCGTTAGATGACCGTTGAGTTAACTTGCCAACTGCCTGGTCACGTCTTTGGCAGCGACACGTGCGCAAGTCATATATTCACTATTTCACTTCCTAATGGCACTATTCGAGATAAGTTTGTACACAGTGAGGGCAATATAGTTGGCGCACAAGCAATGAGCTAAAAGGAAATTTCGGAAGAAATTCTAGATGTGTTTTTATAAAACGTGGCTACTTTTGTATATATTGTGGAAGGGAAGCCGTTTCAATGTTTGAGCTGTATACACTGAATAATGTTATATACATATTTCTAACCAATAATGAATATGAATCTTCATTGTATACTTTGAAGTGGYTTGCATTCTAACAAATCTGTTGACTTACAGCTGATTAATTCACGGTTTTCACTGMGACTTATGCACTGACAGTTGTGGTAAAACCATTGGGATGTTTGCAATTGCGGCACTTTTTGAATAAAAGTGGCAACCCAGTYAACAATACAGATCGACACAGTGCGTCCAATACTCGTTCAAAGTAACGTCTAGTAGAGTCGACAGTTCGAGCAATCATGGGTCGGCTTCGKACCACGTTTACTCTTATGCATAATGCACATAATGGGGTTATTGCTTCTGTGTAGCAAATTAGCGAAGACAATCCAAATGAGTCTATTCGCCATCATGCGCAACAATTAGGTCTTAGTTTACGGGCAATATGCTAGTGCAAGAATTGGAGCAGTTTAATGTCAGCTTGTTTGCTGATTGGACACAAAATGAGGAGATCAACGAGTCACTTTTTGTTTGCTCTATAAGCAAAAGGCATCATTGGCCCATATTTCTCTTAAAATAAAGGCGTCATAAACGTACGAGACGATCTACACCTCGAAAAAATATATTCGGCGTGTTATTGCTGTCAAAAATTTGGCTTTTCARATAGAATTTATTCGACCCAGCCGTTACAGCCACTTACTTCGAATTATTTTTAGAACATTATGGCAAATACTTGCCTTTTAGTAAAGCTAAAGTCTTTATCATAAAATTGAATCGGACACCTTTTATTTATTTATTTTTTTTTTTTTTTTTTTTGTTTGAAAAGTCATCTTAATAAATCACTCTTTATATCATTGAAGTTGTTATAATACAAATTGTTCGTAAGAAACTTCGGGGCAATTAGTGCAAAAAGAAGTTGCACGTGTTAGATGGTCCGAGTGTACATACATTTAATCATGTGTTCACACTTAACGAAGTGGAAGCAATGCTGAATCAGGGGCCGTAAGAGATTAAATGCGTTGAAGTTCATTGTCATGGCTCATGCATTGTAAATCTGCTACTGGCTCGTTGCCAGCAAGAACACAGTCATTTAAAGTTTTTGCTTCCTCTTCATTCTAACTGTTAAAATGAATCGACTGTGTTACTTTATTATTAGGCAGTATATCACCATTACTTAACTAAAATAACTTATTGAGCAGTAGGACAGAGTATAATAATAATAATATATAATCTAATATTTTTGTATTAGATGAAATTTTCTGAAATAATTTCCGGAGATAAAACGGAATCCATTCCAGTCACGTATACTCAGCTGCTCTAATTCAAATACCAACGAATTTTACTTTTATATATAGAAAAATRTTTGTCTTAGTATCGGGTAATCGCGTGACATTTTTTAAAGTGATAAGCTATGATTCCTCAAAAATGGGTACCACGTATGGTTTGGTCTGATGACTATCGCGTTTGGTTAGTTCGGACTATTAACCGTGAGACAAATTCATTCCAACGTTTGAGCTGTTTAAATGAATCCGTAGAATGCGTTATTTCGTTTCGCCGACAGTACACAAATAAAGAAAGAGGTGCTGATCGCTGTTTTGTGACATGAGTTGAATTAGAATTCAGGAATTATTAGACCGACTCGACATTGCAGATAAGCGGTTCCATTACAAGCTGCTCTTCTAAGGTTGAAGCATCGCTAGATTAAGCATATTGAACTAAATGTCGACCGTGAGATTAAGTTACATTAATATGATGGCTGATCCAGAGATTGCATGCATATAGTATAGCACTTTTTGAAACAGGGCGACTGTATTCTGATAAGTCTGCAATGTCCACATCTCGCAGTTGCTGGACTGTCAAGAAGATAGTGGTGAGATGTTTTTACCTCGTCTTCTTCCATATAGATTCTGCAGTTGGCGTCCGTACAACATTGAGATCGATAGAACATTGACCTGTTAGAACCCACACAATTTTATCGAGAAAAGCCTTTTTGATAGCAAAGTGTTGAAAGGATCTCTTACGATCGATCTTAAGCCGAAAGGATCTTCCGACAGCGCATGAACCAACGTGAGCCCAGCGAGTTATCGTGAAGCCCAGCTATCCAGTGGTGCAACACATGTGGAAAGGGAAGCACCAACCCATTCCGTTTTATTAAGAACATGGACAGTGCGACTTTCCTTGCCATCTCAACGGTTTTGAAGTTGCCCGCGAATTCTCAGCTATAGCAGCCTTGTTCGAAATGGAGACCGTTTTGAGGCATAAATTAATAACTTTCGAAAAAATTATTTTTCCGTAGTAGGCAAAGTACTCTTCGGATCGCTCTCGTATACACCACATATTTATATATGTATGTATATAGACAAAGATATTTGTTTGTACTCTTCTATATTTAATCAGTTCTTATCAGCTAGCTTTGCTAGTGCAACTCAACATTATTTTCGAAAACCAATTACAATAATTCTCTGCATGCAGCGCAGTCATTTACACTTATAAGCATTATAAGCAGAACGCGAAGATGTAAAGACAGTAAATTGAATATCGAAGTTATTAGCGCTCTCATGCACATTCATTCTGCAATTCAATGAGCTTGCCACACCAAGCGCAACCTAGGAAAGCGTATGGTAAGGGATAAAGTATCAACCGTGTACTTGTGCTTGTGTGTGTATATGTGTGTGGGTGGGATGGCTAAAGTTTTACATGAGTATGCGTGCACTTGTATTAAATTACCAAATAAAAGCCGACAGAGGGATCAAACTAAGCTTTAGAGATTTTCGAGGTCATTTGTAAATGAGCAAATTGGTTCGCGGGCTACATTCATACTTAACTTTAAAGTGATGAAGTTGACTTTGGTGCACACTTGTTTTTGCCCAAATTTAGTAAACAAAAAATTGTGTTCAAACCCGTTTAAAGACTACAGATTAATTACCTAGCGAGAATTGTTTGTTATTTGAGGCGGAATTTAACCCGCTAAACTTAACATAACTGAAGACTCTCCCACGGAACCACCATTTAWGTATTACWTCGWGGGARGRACAGGACATTTAAGTCTCCTCTTTTGTGCGGACTAATAGACGTTTAATCTGTTGAAAAACATATCAGTTTTGTCAATATGAAAACTGGCGCCTCGCTAACAACTTTCCATTTATCAGTCGATTGCACATGAGTGTCGTTAAATTATCGACCGTAAAACTACCAACGAGTTCTCTCGTRTTTAAGTAAGCGAGGGCAATAAAAGAATACATGTTGAGAGTTTTCGACGCACTTTGTACACATCGTATAGTTTAGACTAATGTCATYGTGGAATCTGTAATGGTATCTTCTAAAGCACCCATGTTCACAAAGTATTTGGGTCAGATRRAAATACAGGTCYCCATGTCGTCTRTCTTTCCAYTAGYGAATGTCYGSTATAAGTCGTTCGAAACGCCCTTCTCATGAGAAGTTCTACAGCTACAGCGACATTTTGGTGCTCATGTTCTTCTCCTCTGTCTTCGTATATACTATCTTATGTGCTGAAAGCTGATATAATTGCTCGAGTTCATCTCCCTAGATGTCAGTGGGCGGCATACTGGCCAGTACTTCAGCAACGTCAGTTGAGATGGTACGGATAGCAGTTTTTTTTATGCGAATTGCAGAAACCTATACACTGCAATTTGTTTAGCATACGTTTTTATATCCGGAAATCATTGCTTTGCCATTAAAAATCGCCGGTTGGAACGCATGCAGCCTCTATTGCCCGTCATTTTCGATAGAGCGTTATAAATTTTGCTTGCTTTGGGGAAATATTCGCCAGTTGTTCCTGAAATTTTAATTTGTAATCCAATATTACTCAAAAATACTTCTGCTGGGATTGTGAAGTAATTTGGTACTCCTCTATGGTGAGCTCTAATCGTTCTGTGTTTTATAAAGCCGTACTGACTCTCTGATAATTCGACGGCTTCCTTCATTGCTAACTCCAAGGGATTCGTGATATTTTCGTACATTTTACTTATTTGTCGAGCATACACAGAGGTCGATACGTTGCAGGTTCTTTCATAACTAAAATGGGTGACTCTCCAGCTTTGTTTCCTCGCTTGGTAAARGAAATCCGACAATGTTTCGAAAATAGTGTTTCGACGAGTTTTCCCATTAAATATGTATCCTCAAGTTGATCCTGCCTATTTTTAAATCTCGACATATATATTTTGTAAACAGTTTTTCAAAAGTGACTTTTTGCTCTGGGTAATAGCCGACTTCAGGAGCTTTTTGTGGCTTTTAAATTCATTTCTAAAGCGATTTTCACTCGTTACATCCGGGTGACATTGTAGATGATGTCTATTTTATTTGTATAATGTTGTCGCAACGCCTTAGTCATAAAAAATTGTGATTAACAAACAAAAGTTCATTTCAAAATTTGTTTTCAAAATCGTGCAATTTTGTCAATAGTGTAAAACACTAAAAAGGCCAACTAAAATTAATAGCTTACTAAATATATTTCGACAGCTAGATTCCTATTATTAACGAAAAGCCAAACACAATTTGCATATGGAAACTTTATTGCCTTTTTATCTACCACTTAATACATAATGTCGGCTATCATTTGAAGGAACTATAACGCCATTCATATCAAATTTTAAAAATAAGCGGTGATCACTTACAGTAAGCAAGAAATGTTTTTCACCTTTCTTGTAGCGAATTTATTGTTGTTTAAATAAAGTCCGCAATAATAATAAGCACGAAGCTGTTAGGTAAATGCTCAAAGTTACTCATACGTCATGTCGCACATTGTCTYATACATCAAATATGTTCAGATACTTGTGCAGGCGTGCGTGTTCAAGCAAGCAATCAGAAATCAAGCACAAACGCTCGCCGTCTTTATAGTGGCTTTTCATAATCAAGGAATGACGGTTGTGGCGCTCTGCAGGGGTAATTAAATTATTTGCGCGCGTCAACTGGAACAAATAGCTAATGGCTGTGCAATGTTCTGCTTTTATTGCATAGTTAGAACATACTTTAGTGTAGTTGACAGTACCCAGCCGACTACGCATTTTTTTTTTTTTTTTTTGAATTATGATTATTTTGCCGCGAAGTATCCAACCGCTGCCCGCTTTTTCACATTTATTGCTAAGATATTGCAAGCAAGTTAATAACACGGAGCACGGCCCAAATTGGGATTCATCAATTTGTTGTGACGGCTAATATCAGYTTCAGCCTCCTGTTTTGCCAAAGGCAAGACTTCGACGAGATGTTCAAACTTCAGTGTTGCAAAAGCGGAACAATGGAGGAAAAGGCGGTTGGATATTTCGACGTCCCCTTCTTCAATATGRCTTTGCCATTTTGCATTCGACTGGAATTTTAGCTTCATAGTATGAAAGCCTATTAAACAAAGTCCAGTAAGAACACATACGACTGCGGCAAGACAAACTATGGGTAAGTAGTACAAGAGTTCTCCGGAAGGACCTCGTTTCGACTCATCTGTGAAAAAGTTCAGTGGCCCGCTTCTCGCATGACTGCTCCCCATCCACATAATAGTCTAAGCCAAGCAGTGGTCCCAATTTTTATGAATGCAAATGAGAACAGAGAGAATTTSAGCGTGACCCTTTCGGGAGCCTTAGAGCGACTTTACTGCAATATACCTGCCGGCAACATGCCACGCTAAAGAATTGCAAAAGGTGCTATTCGAGTTTCTTATCGAGTAAAGTCTTTTCGAGTGCACTCTACCAGAAGCAGATACCATAGATTATTATTGGCTTGACTTCGGTTTTGTAAAACCACAGCACCACCCTTGATGAGAGTCACAACTTTTTTCTTATAGCTCCTATACAGTAGTACGATACAACCTGTGCCCTCTTTACACCTCTTCAGTACTTGACCTCCGCGACAGCTTTCTACTTATCAAGGATAAGCCCGAGGAATTTCGCCTTATCAACAGGTGGAAGGCGTGAGCTTCAGACTAAGTGGAGAGCGATATTTGCGATTTYATACCTSTTYGTAAAYAAATTTTGAAATTTATATGAGTTGACGACTCAGGCATACCACGTTGGGTACTTCAGTTTATTAGTTCGTGGAGTAATTAGAAATTTTTTGTTTGCCACAAGAGACACGTCGTCASCGAAGGCTGTAGCATAACTCTTCGAGTTCTTTAAGTAGTTCATTAACCACCAAGATCTAGAATAATTGGGAAAGCAATCTACCCTGCGGGGTTATAGTTACTGCAGTTTTACTTTCCGAAACASTACTAAAAAACTCTCGGAGACAGAATAGTCCATTTTCAATTCAGGATTTTTTGCTATACAGCCTTAATTAAAACAATCTGCATACCTCCCTAGGGAAAAAAGTCTTGAATAGAATAACAAACCAAAATATTTAGTTGCTTTTTTCAAAGTTTACCCGAAATAGACTGAAATATTAAAAGTAGTCTCGAAAAAATAACATCGAACAATTTAACACCTGCAAAGTCAACGGAAGTTCGAAAACTATTATACTGCTCATACCTGTCAATAGATGTCGTTTTGTCATACCATATAATGTTGGAAAGATGAGATTCAAGCTTCATTTAAAAAAATTATATTCGGGGAAGTTGGMAAAAAGTTACAGCTGCTCAAATATGACTGAAAATAATAACGAAATTCGACATACTTCTAAAATTTTGCATAAAAAATGGAAAGAATGCCAATCAAGCCACCAATGAAATTTGTGAAATTAATGGAATATAGCACAACAATGGTTCGCACGCTTCCGTTCTGGAAATTTCGAAATCTCGATTTACATTGACGGAATAATGAAAAAAAAATTTAAAAAATTGGCGACCAAAATAGTACATATTTGTTTATTTATTTATAATTTTTTTTAAATATATATTTATTCGCAATCTATCAAATGACAATCAGCAAATTTTTTAAATACATTAATAGTGACAGGATTGATTGTTCTCCATTGAGACTAATCAATATATTCGTAAATTATTTATTTGCTTAAACTTCTTAAAACTACTTAAAATCTATATGGARGATCCAAAATGTGAGTTMGTTTTAAGCGTCTAACATCCATACTGTTGTCTAGTAAACTTAWTGCCAGTAAGTTTTCATGATTAGACAATTTATCCAAATACTTTCGACAAGATTTGCTAATTTCGTCTTTAATAAAAGGTATATTTAAATCATAATGGATTTCGAAGTAATTTATAAATAAAAGAAAAACAAATTGAAGTTTAATTAGAAATACGAAAAGACTTTTTCAACTGCCAAATATTACGCTGGGAAAACTAGATAACTGTATAGTATGTGTCTAGTTTTAGAACCTAGTGCGACAATCTCCGAATGAGTGGACGTCTTTCTTTTCYTCTGCTCCCTCTCGCAGGTACTACATCGAATATTCTTGGAGCTGGAGTGTTTTCAGCCATTCGACGTCTCTTAATTCGCTAAACTATGTCAATGTCGTCGTATATCTTATACAGCTCATCGTTTCATCAAATGCGGTATTCGCCATTGCCAAAGACTGTACCTTCTCTACTCAGATCTGCAGCACGAATAATTTTCACCAGTAATATATTGAAAAAGCCGAACGATTGGGAGTCGCTTTTTCTGAAACATCGTTTGGTACCGAGTGGTTCGTAAAGATCCTTACCGATCCTGATGTAGCTTTTGGTATTGCTCAACGACGAAGAGGAGGTATATGCTGATCTTTCTCTCATGGATCGTTTCCAAGAATTGGCGCATGGGCAAAGTCTGATCGATAGTAGTATTTTCAGTCTTTAACACAGTTCGCTTGATAAAATCTTATATGCGATATTAAGGGAGATTATCCCACAGCACACTAAATTTAAAACTTTCATTCAGATGATTCTGAAGATTTTGTAGATTTCTGGTGACTTTGCAGTTACAAACTTAGTCACTAGTATGACAATCGTTAGATTGTGAATAGACACCGCTAGCCAATGGCAATGAGTAGCCGCGGCATAGCGTAACGCAATATTTCTATGACTGTCAGTCAAACATTTTTAAAAATAATATGACAAATACATTTATCAAACAGAACGAGGTCATGCCACAAATATGCTATTTGAAAAATGGCAAAACGGGAAGGGTTCATAGGTGGAACAGCTGAAACTGATAAAATTTGGTATGCATCAACAAATCATAGGAACAGCAAACAAAGAAATGTTGTTAGTAGGCATATAAGTAGTACGATGTCKGTCCGCTGATATTTATGTAAAGTGAAATGCGTCGTCGACAAACAGCTTCCAGRAATGTTGACACGTCACGCTGCTGTTGAATTTATTGCTCATTGCGGCAGCTGCAGATAAGTCGAATAGTGCGACACTTTCAAACAACGACGACAGCGCGATTAGATAAGCAGTTGCAGACGATAGTGCCAACAAAGGCAAGGCAAAAATAGCTCAAACTGTTTGGGAAGAAAAGCAACAAAAAAAGTGCAAACAAATGAGCGCTTCTCGTACACACACGCGCCTAAGCACACACGGATCGCAATAATCCGGCCGGGCGGATCGTGGGATGCCATCACGTCAGCAAGGCGGTGGCAAGGCACAATGTGTGGCATAAAGTAGAYTTCAGTTACGTCAAAGAAATTTAATAACGCGGTGTGTACGCATTCTACAGCACGCGTGAGTGTGTTGGTAGTTTCATCATAAACACTGATTTATGCATATCAGAAGCATCTATGCAACAAACTAGTTTTGGCAGGAAAAGTGACTGCCTAATGGCTATTAACATTGTGAGAAGTTYTGAAGGTGGGATTTTAGAGAACCATAAAATCAGAAGCCTTTTGATCTGTCACCTATTCAAAGCTTTAGTTTGTCTTCTCTGYTTAATTATGTACCAAGGCTTGAGGTGTTCCTTTAGCGTCCCATACTTCAAGCAAAATGTGCCATAGTCTAGAGCTGCTTTTAGAAACTKCATTCCCGTCGGCCGTAAAGCAAACAAACTAGCCTTTTCATTTCCTTCTTTACATACAAACATAATATAGCCACTAAAAGTATAGGAAAAAGGTAATGCTTAACTGTCGGATAAATCTTCCCTCCACACTATGTCTGATATATATTTGGTTCGCTACTAGCATTAAAGAATCATACATAGTTTCCTATTCGATTATACATCGCATTAAGTTTTCATRTAGCCAAATATATACAAATGTTTTGTACACTTACTTTTCATTGAGCCAATGCTTGTTGCAGACTTATTTTTTAGCCTGTTGTTGTCTTTTAAATACACAGTTTGGTTTGCAACTTCTTAATAAAGAGACTTTCTCCGGAGCAACATTTGCAAATGGTATAAATTTATCAGCAAAACCATGATTCAGGTCGTGTGACGCTGCGTCCAATATTCGGTAGACATAGTGAATCGGTTTCGCACCTTGGTTATTCGCATCCTCAGAGTCAACGTACCGTGCGCAGTAAAAATCCAAACTCTATCCCCTATCGCTTTCAGCAATTGAAGCTGTGTTCATCCACTTTATGGAAGGTCTTGGTTTGCGGGTTTACAAAACTCTTTTCAAGCAAGAATTGAAGTAGAAGGACTAAGCGCGTCGCACGTTCGGTGAATGGGTCCAAAACGAAATGGCGACCGATCCGATTTTCAGCTCGTTTTTGATTGATTGGGTATGTAAGTAAAGAAAGTTATGGTACAAGTTATTGTAAAAACAAAACTTACTTTTTGAAGTGATCTAAGAGCAGAAGGAATTAATAATCCATACTTCATTAAAACTGACCGGGGCCATAATGGTACAGTCACTGAGGAACGCTATAGATACATGATTAAAGTCTTTTTCTAGCTGAATTGGAGAATGTTGTCGTGGACGGCACAAGACGGCAATATAGCCAAAATGCATACAATTTATTGAAGGAAACTTTTTCTAAAGAGGGTTAGGTGAARTCGCTTGTCTACGCAGATAAGCATGAGACAGTTCACGCATAGAAAACAAATATTCGAMGCATTATTGGTAGATACGGCCATATTTGCTGAAAAAATGTGCTTCCCAACTGAAATGATTTGAGAAAGGTGCGGCAATCACTAGTGTAAAATCATTTTTATATCATAACGCTGATATATTCGCCATAACTTTAAATTATATAGCCATAAAGTGTAATATTGTGGAATTTACTATAAAAATCATAAATTGGCATTGGAATTTTTGGTGAGATTTATA
>NW_017534930.1:38864-45928 GCF_001853355.1 Bactrocera latifrons
CCCGAACTTAGCCCTTCCTTATTTGTTACGAATAGCTTTAGGCAAATGACGCATAACACTCAAACCGTATTCTTTGTTGACAGTTTTGCTGGTCGATAAAAATTCGGAGAGCACAACACCCCGATAATTGAAGAAAACTATTAAAAAAAACTTGATTTTTGACCTGCTTTTCTGGTTGCTGACTGCCACAATATTCGACCATTAAGCACCTTTTTGACATTTTTGCAGATCGTAAGCACAGTTTCAAGACTCCAATAATGAAGCGTTTCTTGACATCTTTTTAGGTGGAAAGCATTGTTTCGCAAACATTAACGCAACGCTCAAAAACATTTAGTGATTTCTTGTTTATACTATTCTTAGGYCAAATTATCTTTCAAAATCGTTTTCAATTATCCTCCCGAAATTACAACGACACCAATAAGATCTCTGACTGCTAATACTTTAATCGCTGGTTCTCAAGCACCAAATTTCTTTTATTTTATTGAGTTCCTGATCATCAGTTAATTTTGATGGTCATCTTTTACATAGTTTGTCGTCCACGTGTTTTCGACCCTCTTTGAATAATTTTTACCAATCAAAACCAAAAGACGCTACAAACAATTATCAGTCAAGACTTTTTATTTTTCATAAATAATTCCACTCCACTTAAAAGTAGTCCAGTGCACGTTATGTACTTCAAAAAGACTCTAAAGATTATTTTGATGTARCATTTGGCACAGATGTCACTGACAGTCATAAATACCTAGAACAAAAATATTTCGAAGGATGGGCTTACGCGCGAAATTGAAATAGAAAAATCTTACTATTTTTTGCCCAAGGTAGTGCAGATGTTTAATTTCAACTCACATATGTATTGCTAAATCAAATAGCGCTATTATGCCCTGCGTAGGTGCAATGTAAAATGATCATTATTCCGATTTTGGTCAGTTAGTTGTATAACACCTATATGCTATAGTACTCCGATATCGGCGATTCCGACATACGAGGAAATTCTTGGGAAGGAAATGATGTGTGCATAATTTAAGATCGATATCTCAAAAAATTAGGTACATATAGGGACGTTTCTTTTCGGGAGTTGCAAATTTATGAACGTCCTCAAGCCCATGCACACTCCCACTTTAAGTAATTCAAGCAGTGGCGATTAGTATTTAATGTATTTATGGACAAATTTCTCATTGAGTAAGTTAAAATTAACATTATATGCTTATTTGAGGAAGCACACTTGTACATTTATATTTGTTGTTACCAGTGTCTGATTAAATTCATTTTTAGAAATCCCTATTTATAGGCCCATCATTGCATTAGTTTACTCGGCTTCGTCCATTCTTTTATCACATGGGAAAACTCGCTGTGYTGACAGTTTAATTACATTTTAATATTTACATTGYGAGCGTACGCCATTCTGCGSAATTTTTTYGTTACTGTTCAAAAAGTAAAAACAAAAACGAAACGTTTACTTTAACTGTGATAACAATTTATCATCGCCGAGTTTGTTTTTATCTCTCGGCACTTTTGATAGGCTCTTAATTGTTTCCACTTTCCGCAGCTGTGGCTATGTGACTTCTAGAGCACTTGCTCCCACTTGTGGGCGAGCTCTTAAACACATATGTACATATGAGCGTGTATATATCAATAACTAAACATATATGGTTATAGCTCGTGTGTTTGTACGACTTATTTGTGAAACAACAAAGCCTTGTGGCATGCGAAACTGAATCCAAGCACCTCCGGCTACTGAGGAACGTGTGGCGCTTTTTATTCGGCAAAGTCTGTTTGAGCAAAAAGTAACTATCTCGGCGTTAGATCTTCGCGYGAACGCTTTTGCATTAGCTAATACGCGCGAATGTGATCCGCTTTCTACATTCGACGATTTATGAATTCTACAAAAGTGCCGCAGTTTTGGCGTGTTTAATTAATTTTCATAAATATTCGCAATGAAAGTGTGAACAACTCAATTATCCATTGCGGGCTTAGTGATCACATTGCGTGCGAGAATTGTCAGCGGGCCAGAAGCTGAACGCTCAATTGCATAGCGTGTATGTGTATGCTTGAACTCGTGTGATGTCGGTCAATTGAAGTGTTGAATCCCATTTCAGCCAATTCTTTCGAAATGCAAGGGTTTTAAAGATTGATGAGCCATTGAAAAGTGCAACTTCGTGCTTTTGCAGATTTTGAAGAAGTGTGAATTTGTTGTGAAGTTGAAAATATAAATTAAAACAAAAAAAAAACCCAAAGTGAAATTTGTAAAACGTTAATAATAATAAGTGAAAGTAAATGTCTGGCCAACCCTCTTAAAAGTAGTAATTAAATACTTTAAGTTGTCATAGTAAAAAAAAAGTAGTTTCTTTCAATTTTGAGTAAATATGATTGACTGATTTTCACTGAAGTGTAACCCCTCATTAGTTGATATTCTTGTGGATATTTCAAAATGCTTCAATAATTTATGTCTTCTTCTGTGACCTTCCATCTACACATTTTCTAATAACTTGTAGCGTTTTCATTTCACAGAAGCATTTCGCATTTACTCTGCTCAAGTTCAGACTATCAATATTTGCCAGCTTGGTATTTTTCAAGTGCACAAAATTTCGTATCGCTATCTCAAAAACGAAGGTACTTGTTCGCGTATATACAGACGGACGGGATGACTAAATCGACTTAGCATGTCCCGCTAATCATTTATACATACATACATGTACTAAGTCTTTACTTTTTAGGGTCTCCGACGATTTTCTGTGGGGGTTGCACACTGCCTGGCAAACTTAATATGCCCCATTCAGTTTATAAAAATATAAAATTGACGTAACTGACATAGAATATATGTATATGCCTAAAATCTTGCGTTTTATGGGACAACATTTTTTTCGACAAAAATAAACGAAAAAAAGTTAGGTTCGGGTGCAAACGAACACATACTCTTCCAACTTGTAAGAATCAAAGCCAGGGCAATAGAAGGTGCATTCCAAAGTAAAGAGGACTTTTTGAGTTTAGCGCCCCCTGGTGGCACCATCTATATATCGACTGTTGCGTTAGAATCTACTATCTTTCATTTCATTGATTCAAAGTGAAGTTATTGCGTTTTAGGTATCAGTATGTTTGTGCTTTCGGTGCGAAAATGACCTTCGATCAAAGAGCCAAGATTAAATTTTGTTTTAAAATTGGTAAAACTTTTACCGAAACGTTTCAATTGATGAAACAAGCTTATGACGATGATTGCCTATCCCGTAGTAGAGTGTGTGGGTGGTTTCAACGTTTTCAAAGTGGTCGTGAGGACATAAGTGACGATCAACATGTGGTCCAATCAAAATTCTTGATCACCGGAAATTCCATAGAGACTGTGCGTGAATTCATCAAAAATCAGCCGAAATCAGCCGATATCATCATTGAAACTCATAGAAATGGAATTGAACATCTCCAAAACWTCGATTTATCGCATTTTGACCGCACAGTGGGCTTACGAAATGTGTGTRCAGGGTTTGTTCCGCACAAATTGACTGACGACCAAAATTCGCACAGAATCCAACACTCAAATGAAATCATTAAAGAGGTTTATTTGACTAAAAATCACATTTTAACCATTTACTACTCCCCGTATTCACCTGATATGGCACCGTGCGACCACTTCCTTTTTGTAAATATGCATTACCCATGAAAGGAAAGCGCTATGCAGACGTAGAGGCCATTCAAAACTCYTGCACCGGCATACTGACGGCCATACAGGCCAACAAGCTAATTAATTATAAATATTAATAACACTAAGCAAATACATATGAGCCATTTCGGTCGACCACTTTTTACCAATTTTCGCTAGACATTAGTCTTTCAGTGTACAACTGTCATCAGGGCAAATCGAAATTTGCAGAACGGAAGCGGGCGATGGAACATCGTCTCTGTAAACTTGACAAATTTCATTGCTGCCTCTCGTGGCATTCTTCCCTTTTTAATACATTTCAAATTTCCTCATTATTTTCACTCATTTTTGAACAGCTGTAACTTTTTTCAAACTTAACTAAATTTAATTTTGTTTTTTGGTTAAATGAAGCTTAAGACTTCTCAACACTATATAATATAAAACAATGTAATTGGTAGCATAAAACAATGTAATTGGTAACATTGGAGATATACGACTTCAACGACTTCTATTGCTAAAATACAAAAAGACTTTTCGACTTCCCAATATTGACTGACATTTTCTAACCAAAATCAATTATAGGTACCGGGTACCTAAACATTCGGTACCTAGGRGCTACAACAATTTTTATTGGATTTATACAATTTTTGGTCATAAGTTGAAACACACTAAAGACATTATTCGTGGATCAATTGGAATTTAAGAATGTGTTAAATAAAAGTAGGCGTCCTAGTTGTCTCTTTTCGTAAGAACAATCACACGTACTAAAGGTGGGCTGAGCCACGCCCGTCGTCCAATTTTCACACGAACTCCCATAAAGCTCTCTCATTTCAAAAATTTAATTTCTCTGGCATTTTTAGTAGTTTTTAACAGTACCGTTATATGGGGAGTGAGCGTAAAACCGTTGGGTGAACAAAACTATAATATTCTTTAGCAACTGGTTGCAAGAGTATATTGAAGTAGCAATTATATATAATTTGGTCTTGACCTTTTCCAACTTCCGCACTTGACCTACATATTTAGATTGTGTGACAGTAATTTGAATGTAATAAATGAAATGGAAATGCATGTAAAGTTTCTGCCAATACTCATGAATTACATAGTTTGCATATTTACGATTTAGAAGTAAATACCTATAAACCTAATATTTTTTCTAGAAAACATACCAACGCTTAAATCAACCRAAGACAAATTCAAAACCAATTGTGAATGGGAACGAACTTCAAGCTAATTAAATATTAAAAAATGAAAACTATTTACTAAAGCAAAGAGTTTTTTATTTGACTAAAGGATTACAGTGTTAAAATTTATATTGTGAAAATGCAAATCTTAGTGCAAATTGCCAAACAAATGATAACCTAAATAACGGCCGAAATGAATTTACTAGCGCCCGCTTTGAACATAACCACCGAACTCCCCACCATCCACCTAAATACTAGCAGTTATGCTTTCGCCAATAATTYACTAGCTGAAAGCTACAACAACAGCAATGCGTTCCTTGATGAACATTACGCTAACGATACAGACGTTGGCTTTTTCGACGGCTTCGTGAATAACGGCAGTGAGAGTGCTTTCAACGAGTTAATCGCCAACCTAAGCACAATTGCATATGACTTTGGYAAACAATTAGTAAGCACAGTAATCGATGCAAATGTCGAAGCCACAACGCCCGCCGTCAGCACAACACCCATCCCACCGCCAGCAGCGGTATCGTCAGCCGCGATGCGTGCCAGTGCTGCCAATAGTAATATTGTGGACTACCACAATGTGTCATTATCGCTGARCAACTGGTGGCTTAACGCCACAAATTCAACGACACTAACCGCCAGCGATGAAGGGGCTACGGTTAGAGGGAATGCGCGGAATACGAGTACTGATGCTGATAGTTGGGTGACAAACACACATAATGTTTACAGCAACTACGACGACGAAGGATTAGACCCGTGCCATCCAAACAATTCGAAATTCAACTGCACACAGACTGATTTTGTGAAATTCCTGCTCGGACCGCAAACGCTGCCACTCTACAAGGCTTTGCTGGTAAGTACGCACACAATATATTTTCATATTTTTCAAATGCGTCGCTAAAATCTCAATTGGAAATAAGGTTACTAAATCTACTATTTGCTAAGAATTTCATAATTTCTAACAAAAATAAACATACACGCTACACGCCTTCCCAATATGTTGTATAGGTATTCTATATTCGTTTACATCTAGTTATTTGTAACTTGCCAAAAATATTGGCATCTGAAGGATTGTAAATAAAATGAGCAGAAAGCGAAGAGAACTGAATTGATTTCAGAATGTAACTTCCTTAGGTTAGGTTAGATAGCTGATCAAGGGATCACACATAGACTACATACTATAAGCAGTATTTTGTGAAGCCACAAATCCCACTATCCTGGTGAGACATTTAAAAATATGAGCTATCAAGTACCATATTTAAACCATGATCTGGTAAACTCGGGACAATCACGAAGAAGGTTTTATTATGTTTTCTTCCACTCCATCTTCTTTTACAGAGCTCTTGCAGCTGTCGTCCGGAAAGATTCCAAACCTTATGGCATGGATGCCGATAGCACAGTGGCCTTTAAAATCACTATAACTAGGGAGCGGCGAGCTTTATTGCGGGCAAAGAGGCCAGTGGATCTCTTACGATTGATTTTTTGCCAAAAGAATTTTACGTCAACGCATGAAGCGATGGCAGCTTAGTTATGCAGTGATAGAACTCACTAGGAGAGGAGTTATATTCTACTGATAGCCTAGTTAGGGTATCTCTCCTTGCCAGCACATTAGCTTTATAGTTACTAGCGATTTTTGTGTGGCCTATTACGCATACTAGTTTTATCACAAAGTGACGCGGTGTCATTGATAACTAGGTTAGGCATTTAGGCTTTCTAAGGAGAATTCAGAAAATAACGCCTTCATACTTGTATTGTGCGGATTACGTTACTACAACCTCGTAAAAATTAATTTTACGAAACGGCTTGTAGAGAAATATATAAATAATAAAATTGTATGGAATATGAACATGATCACTTGAAATTGAATATACAATTATTTTATAACTGTCTTCTTGTATCAGTGTAAAAATGGAACAATTCGGTTAGTTATCATAGCCACTTCCCATAACGTGATGTAAGTTCAAAACTAGCTAAACTTCGATGAAACCTTCGGAAAGATATTTTAAACGTTAATTCAAGAGTATACCACCCTGGAGAGAAATATTTTATCTCTCAAACTATTTTTCTTATTTCAGATGAGAGCGCTTTATTACCAATTGACTTAATTGGCGTCGAAACAGATAATTATAGCACAAATTTGTACGTGAAATCGAAACATAACCAATGTATATTATTACTACCAGTGTCATATGCCACCATTCTGACTGTGTTTTCTTCCATAGCGCTTTCCGCGCTTCCTAATAAAACTT
>NW_017534930.1:46823-52743 GCF_001853355.1 Bactrocera latifrons
TTGGATCACCCGTTACATGTAATCGAGTCTTCTTTGTCCTGGGTCCTATAAACATTATTGAGTAATGTTTGGTTTCATGTGGGAAGCTATGAGCCTTCTAAATTATGATTTTTGTCCATTTTGTACTCCTTGCTTGAGAGCAAGTCACTCTTTGAGTCTGTAAAAGAGGAAACAGCCAACACAGAGACAGAAAAATCTTGTGATTATGATGGCTGTACTCTAGCGGCAATTACATTGGGAGTGATTTCTCATATATTGTTTTTCTGTTTTTCTCCGCCAGCACAAAAAGTTACTTTGAGACATGTAATGCCTAATGTAATGGAACTAACACTAACTACACATTATTAAGAATATGCAGGATTCAATTTAATAAAAAAAGCTGAAGACGCTCAGACGCCCTTTCTCGTTTCATATAATGCATATGTATCTGTTTGTGTGTGTGTTCAATCAATTATGCAGTGAGAACTGCTTCCACAGCTCTGAAGTTTCAAAAAGTTATTCTATACCGCATGCAAATGAGTTCGGTGTTAACGCTCGCCCTGTACACACCTACGACGCCGCCTAAGCTAACGAAGCAAAGCTATCCTGCGCTCTTGGGCAAATATTTATCTGTTGATTTCGCCATTGCACTTTCACTCCTTTGGCGTCGATGGTTTGTTGATTTTGACCCACGTGCCTAGCACTCCCAGTCGAAGATGTATGAGTGTAAATGGATGTTTTTGTARTCCTGAAAAATTAAATTTGCGAATRTTTTTGAAAARGAAAAKATTGGCTGGCGAAAACGACACTTTTCACCTTTCCGTTGATTTTTTCGCCGAACACGGCGTGGGCGTTATACGAAGTTCCTTGTTAGTATTAGGTGGCGGAATAATATTAACTGGGCTAGTTTTATATTTTTGGTAAAAGCGCTGTTGACTCAAAAATAAATTCGCAAACATCATTAGCTATGACCATACGAGTACTGGCTTGCCACTAAATAAATAGTAGATTGAATTGCATAGGGAAAGTTCTTTCATATTTTTTTGCATTTAAATTTCATAAAATTTTATTGGCACTCATAAAAGTGGCTGCAAAATTTTTAGCATATTAATTTTTAAATGTAGATGTACATATATTCGACACGCTCTTCGCTTTGAAACGTTCATCTCATATGCTGGTCAAGAAACGTAATTTGTGGAAGTTATATCGAAATACAAAATAAGTGTAATAAGGCCAGGAATGCATTTATCTATCGAATAGTTCTTTTATCATTTCGGGCAGCAGAGCACACTATTAGCTGAAGTCTCCATCTCTATCCGACTACCAAACTCACCCAACATCTTCCAAGCGCAAGTGCTAAGTATAGAGCAGGCCAGTTRTGTTCTATTGAATAGCTACAGAAGGATACTGATAGCAACCAAGGATWGTCAGACATCATTGCTGGTATTAATATTGGCAACTGACAGGCCTACTTCACTTATCCATAATATGAGGAGCCCTCACCATAAGAACTGTTTCGACAACGAAAAAGCAGACAAGTTTACCAAGCTAAGTACCGTTTCAGGCAAATCCGAGGCGACGTTAATACCATATCCACTGGGGTTGAAAGATTAACGATTTCTAAAAGTTGTCAGACGTAAGACTTTTCATGTTGAAATGCCAAACAAAAATAACATGACACACGCTGGCACATGACACATGTTTCAAAAAAGGATATTGAAAAAAGCATATCTACTTGGATCACCCGTTACATAAAGCAAAGCCATCCCAAAGGGATTGAAAGAGAAAAAGAACAAATATCACGGAACATACTGAGAAGTTTAATTCGAAGTCAATTAGCACAAAATAGCCAAACGGTAGGAACCTTCTATTTACCTCGCGAATGCAAGTGACGGCAAGCCTAAACATTTGGCAATATATACCTGCATATGTGTATGTTTATGAACTCATCTATGTGTGTACTAATTTTAATATAAAAGCGAAGGTGTGAAAGGGATTTTATAAATGTATAGTTGGCGCCTTCCTCGCCCTTTTTCAGACAARCATTTACTTCAATAAAATAAGGTAAATATTACTGTATTTGTTAATTGAGATTCACTGAATTCCAGAGTAAATTAAAAGTAAATCGAAATCTTGTGTTATTACTTTTCAATCCCTTATTTAGCGGAAAAATGCTCATATACGAATATAGGTATATTTATGTACTCATTCATTTAATTAGCTTGGAATGTGATTTACTTGCCAGCGCACCTTTATCAAAGTGATGGCATAACTTCAAGGGGCTTAGAGGCGTCTAATTTTCGAGCGAATTTCGCAAGCAAGTTTTAAATAATAAATCTCTTTCTCGTTTACGAATAACTCTCCATAATGTAATGTCTTAACAGGAGAAAGGTAGGTAGGTAGGTAGGAGTAAAGCCACCGTCAGCACTAATTTAAGAACTTTATAATYTTACTATTTGGTTTCTTCTTTGCACACAAACCATTTGCTGTACTCAATGAAACTACTTATATATATCCGTTTTGTGGATGTATACATATTTAAAGTTTGKTTCATGATGGGTTTCCATGTCTTCTGTGTCTGATTTGAGATAGCGCTGGGCATATACAGAGGAAGTGGAAAAGCATTTTCCGTATTTCCATTACATTAGCTTTAAATTCGTCCATTATATTCCTGTATTTAGTAATGACTAGAAGTAATACTGTCATACCTGGGCCATATTTGCTTCATTAACTTGCAATTGGTTATTGATTTCCATCTGTTCTGAGTTATGTATTTGCTCAATGTATCAAAGTATCTCCCGCTCCTACTTCGCAGTCCATTTTCGAACCGTCGGTATAGATGACGGTAATATCCCCTTCATATAATAAATCCCATCTCCAAATCATGTCACCTTACCGAATATACCTGAGATTGCTGCTCCATATTATTGCACTTTATTTAATAGATTAAAGTATATTTMCTTAGCCTTCGCGACAATACTTAAATATATCAGTTATCAGGAGAGCAAGATTAGGTAAAGTTGGGTGAGATTAGATGGCTGATCTAGAGATAGTGCAAGTGGACTGCTATATGTAGTCGTTTTTAAACCATAGAAAACCAAGATTAATTTTAGGAAAAATAAAAAACATTGAGTTTCATATTTATAAATTCCAACAAGGGCTTACGCGGGCACTGAAGTGGATRGTATCATATTAGGTTATTTATTTTAGACTTCAAAAAAGTTTCCAAAACTCCGTTTTTACCCTCTTTTATATTCTCTTGCAATTTAGGTTATTTTTCTTGGCAAAAGCAACAATTATGCTGTGATGTTAAAGTGTTCTTCATAGCTTCTCTCATTTACGAAGGGTTTACTAGTCATAGCTAGTGGCGGTTAGCTGTAAACCAACAGACCTATATTCAATTAAAATGTTTGCAAACRTTTTTGATATTATTCCTAAATATTTACAATCCAACTATAACCACAAATTTTGCTCTCTTTTGTTCCGAAGAGGGAAACTTTTAATTGCTTCAGAAATTTGCTGATAGCTTAGGCTATGTACATACCTACAAATMWATACATTATACATAMATACTAACCTAGATGTAGAAGCGTATACGAAGTTACTCTCTCTGATTTAATATTTKCAGTGAGTTTAAAACTTTTGGCAGTTACTTAATGTGTTAAAATTTGGTTTATTTAGTGACCCTTCAGCRCGRCAGCACTGGAKAACCGCTGTTGTGTTAATAATGCARTTTTTCATACTTGTTTAAATTGTTTTCAATTTATTTAGATTTTAGTTCGAAACAAGAAACAATGTAGTTTGAGGTGCTTCTCGTTTGCATCGTTACTGCACGCTTATTCTTTTTCTTGCTGTAGCAAGTAGCCTGTTAAATGGCATACGGAAAAATTCAGTTTGAAATTAGCCTTAGAACTGTGAGTTGGACACTGAATCTCGGGGTTTGAGCAGTCCAATTTGATATATTTTAAGTAGCCCTTTTTTAATATAATATTAGTAAACCTATGTCACTCGAACACTCTGGCAACTACGAGTTTCGCAGTATGGTTGGTTTTGACAATTTATCGTCGATTATATTTTGTTCCGGATGCTACAAACTCTTCCGCATGAACAACTTTTATTTCATTCCTAGATGGTCCAATGGTTTGTATACGATTTTATACATCGTTGACTCACTTAATAATCTGATTTTTTTCATCCGTTGGACGCATGTTCTTCTCCGCTTCTTGTATAGATCTTTTACCTGACATGTTCGTAGTTCTTTCGGATCCCAAGTTAATTATTGACATTAACCATTCATCTATAATATCTTCTTTAGTCGAATACTTATTTCTATAACTACTGCCTTTTCGATGTTCTACAGAGAAATCTTAGATTTGGAGTCTCTCAATCAGTGCCAACYATCCTTATGAGTTCGTGGTTTAAAGACGCTACCTACTAGCTACTTGACCATATTTGAAAGTGTCCGTCATAAAGGTACTTATGAAAATGTTTGATATACTTCAGCAGCGCCAGTAATTCGCTCTGAGTCACACCATTTCTGTTTGTCTTTCTTATCGACTTTCCTAAACCTAAATKTTTTGCAAAACCGACTTCGCGTAATCATTACTGAGCTGAAACGGAAGAATTCGCTGAAACCACTCCCAGCCGAGGCTTATAACAAGCGTCTAAAAAATTGCAACAACAACAACGTGAAAACCACAAGAAAAAAGAATTTACATAAACATAATGCGAAATAATTTTTAAGTTTTCGCCAAATGTTCGAAACAAGTAAGCTATATAAATGATTATTTATGGCCAGCATTGTACACACATATTTGCATAAAAATCACTTTAACATGATTGCCCATTCAAGTCGTTCATATTAGACTTTAAGTAAACCAAGGCGAAACTTTCGTAAATGTGCTGAATTTAATTGCGCGAGTTTCCTTAGGATAGCACCACATTTGCTTTATTGTACACAAGTACATAGTTTAAAGTTTTCTCAGCAGACAAATGTGTTTGTATATACATACATAATAGATTTGTGTGTATATTTACTCAAAGAACGCCATTGCCCTTCTGTAAAATCTTAACGGCCTGCTTTTATGCCACAACAGCATTGAAATTACTTTTCCCAAATGGTGAAAAAGTTAGCCGTTATAGCCTCAGYAGCGTTTTTTCGGTAGCTCGTTTCCATTTTTAGATTTTGTTTTTGAACTTAATGAAATCCGCTCAAAAATGCGCACAGTTAAAAACTATTTTGAGTCATCGCCACTTAGAAATGTAGTATTGAGTAAGTTTTGTTACAAAAATTTTTCAATATGAAGACTTCGCTCCACCGAAAACGGGTTTCACCGAGTGATACTTTCAGTTTGGTGAACAATAAGAAATTGCACCGAGCCAAATCTGGTGGGTATGGTGGTTGATCGATGATATTCATTGCGTTTTTATCAATAAATTCGAAAACTATCGCACTCCTTTTGAAATAAGTTCAGCTTTATTGGGACGAGTCAAGCAATAACGCGTTTCATACCTAAAATATGTACCAAAATCATTCGAACGAAGTTGCAAGGAATGTCGAGCTGTCGATCTGTCTTGTCATCTCTCTGACACTCAATTATGGATTATATAAAATTATGGCACTCAAGAAAGATGGGTTCTTACAACAAACTTTAAAATTCCATCTGATTCATTCACTTCCAATATATAAATCAGAAACCTTTCAATTTCCAAGGAAAAAACTTTGCACAAATACTAGCTTAAAATCAGACTCTTATTTAATATGAAAATTCGGAGAAAATATTTTTCTGGTGCCCTTGTTCCGCAAGTGGATAAAATCGGCACAATTGGGGGATTATATATTGGAGGACTGTATATTACATATTTCAAGCTTGTCTAAAAGTTTAATTATATCGGAGCAGGACAACCTTTTTAAATAACCAAAAGTAAGTATTTCGATTTT
>NW_017534930.1:54424-57803 GCF_001853355.1 Bactrocera latifrons
TAATTGCCTGTCACGAAAATTGCGATAAAAAATAAAAACGCATCCGGACGATTCCACGGTTCAATCACTAGAGAGCTCTTTATTTCACTTAATCTAATCGCTAAGCCTAAATCTTAAAACTAACGGCTTAAACTAGTGTTAAAATAAATATGTATTAAAAAGGGGGTAAGTATAACTTAAGGTGTCGCACGTACACATTCGTCTTTGTATGGTGGATGGTTGTTACACCAGATCAAATTGCTGAAATCATTTCCGCGCAAATGCCTGATGCCGAGAAAGATCAAGTAGTATACGAAGTGGCGAAAACCAATATGGTTCATTGACCTAGCGGACACCACAATCCCAATTCAGTTTGTATGTCTGAAAATAAATGCACGAAATAGTATACACGTGATTTTCTTTCGGAAACACAAACTAGAAAGGATGGGTGGATATCGGCGTCGCCCACCAGACGACAATGGCAGAACATTCTGCATTCAATTTAGAGGCATGAATATCGAAGTTAACAACACATCGTAGTCGAGAATACATGGATCCGTACCATATTCACAACTGTTGTCTAATTCGCATTGAAAACTCATGTCAATGTTGCGTATTGCAGTTTGTTGAAATCGATCAAATACCTTTGTAATTACGTCACMAATGAAAGCAACATGGCGGTTATTGGCCTTGGATGAGACGAGATCAGCAAGTATCAAATGGGTCGATAACTGAACTGCAATAAAGCGTTTTGTAGGATATTTAATTACGCCATTCATGAACCTTTTCCGATTGTTATGCATCTCGCAGTTCATTTGGAGAAGGCCAAAATGTGTATTTCAACCCAGGGAAAACATTGTAGCCAACGGAAACACTGCCAAAAACAAAATTGACATTGACGAGTATTTTCGCGGCTTGCGTCAGTGATCCGTTTGCAAGAACTTGCTCTATTCGGAGATGGCTTGATATTATATTATATATGAAATGCATCGTCGAAGAAATAGTTACTCAGAAAGCAAGGCCAACCAGTCGATTTACATCCAGGTGTTACCGACTAATGCATTGGGACGAATTTACACATGCTGGAACATGATAATCACTGGAATAAAATGATGTTCGATGCAATAGCTACTTCGAATGCAAATGAAGTTCACACACTTTTCGCGATAATCATTTGAACATATCAGCCTTCAAATCCCCGATACGAAAAAAAATTGCATTATCGAAGACATTTTTCATCGTATGCGCTAAGATATACAAAATCCGACCATTGGATAAATTTTCGTAACAAGCATTGCTTGAATGCACACGATTTGAGATTTAAAGTTCAATTCCGAGAAATCGTGAATTTTCTATCGGAATTTCTAAATTCTTTGAAGAGGTTTGGTAGGCCGCCGCTTCATTTGCGTCTCAAAGTTGGATCTGTCATTATTATGTTTCGCAATCTTCATGCGCCGAAACTGCTATCGAATACGATGGAGCAGAGTTCTTGATTCTACGAATTCCTTTGAGTTTTAATCATTTGCCATTTCAGCTCAAACGTATTCAGTTTTTCAGTTTGCAGGGGTTTACGATGTCAATAAACAGTACTCAATGATAGTCGCTAGAAGTGTGTGGCATAAATCTGACAATGCTCTGTTTTCCGCGAGTTAGAAAACCATCTTCTCTGTACATTTAAGCATCGAAACAGAAACCAAAATATATTGTTTATCAAGCTGCGATACATTGAAAAKAATGTAGAAAAATCGCCAAAAATGATTTTAAACACAATATAAATTCGACTTTCTTTTAATTTCAAAACACATAATTTCACGCAGAAAAACGGCTGCTGGTTCAGCTAGTTACTAAATAAATCAATTTGTAATCAAAAATTCTCAAATCAAAGAAAATTCTTTTGGTTTGCTGCAATCTCACTTTTCTGATGGTATAAAATATATATATCCCTAGATTGCAATGCCAAATTTTCTCAGAAAATACAAAAAAAAAAATCAAATCTACTTTTTGTTTTCAACTCCTCATTTGTAGTAAAAGCTGTTTACTCCCTAATGGCTTCGAAAGACCTTCTTGAGTTGTTTGGCTTACAACGAACATTAGCCAAAGTGTTCCAGGTAATTGTTATTGCATTGGGGAAAATACTGCAGAACTAGAACATTAATTTGATCTACGGTAAACAACTGGCACCTTTATTGCTCAAATGTTTTACGCATCAATTATCGAAGCGTAACATGTCAGGGACCAGATATAGAATTATGTTTTCAAGTTGTATATCGAGAATTTATAAAACGCCTGCTATATTTGATCACAAAAAAGTTTGAGCTCGCGAATTCTAAGTCCCATCTTAATTTGCCTAAATAACTGGTTTGAAATACAACAGATAGCAGCTTACGCTAGTTTCTTCTAAATATTCGGCTAATTTATAATTCCGCTGTAGTAAAGTAGAGATTAACAGTTTTTTCCATTAGTTAAGCATTACCATATGCTTGAGGGCACAATAGACCTGAGGTCGCGGTACATTCCTCGATTATCAATCAATTGCAATATGCTTAAAATCTCAAAAATAAATTTCGAAATGGCGAAGCCAAGCATTTTGTGGTTAAATCAAGGTCAATGGTGACTCACTAATTCTAGTTTTCTGTTCACCTTGATAATAACAAGCATAATTACATACAGGCCTGAATAAGAGAATTGAAATAATTGTCTACTTACGAAATCATAATGTAACCTTTTGAATGCCTTATTACGTAATTTAAATGCTTTTGCTTCCTAAAATTTTACTTACTGGTCTTTCTTTTCTGTATGCTTTATCTTTCAAAACCATTTGGAGTCATTATTATGTCTGCCATGGCAGGCTAATGGTAGGGAGGAGGTGGGAAAATAACAAACATATGCTGTTAAATTTTCTAAAACAATATTTTTAGGTCGCTATAGCAATACCGTGCTTATGTGAAGCATAGCTAATAATACGTTAAGGCATATACTGTTGTGCCGTATATACATATGTACATTAGGGTGTTTTTTATACTCTCGCAACAAAGTTGCTAAAGATACTATTATAGTTTTGTTCACATAACGGTTGTTTCTAAGTCCTAACACTAAAAGAGTTAGATATAGGGTTATATATACCAAAGTGATTAGGGTGACGAGTAGAGTTGAAATCCGGATGTCTATCTGTCCGTCCGTCCGTCTGTCCGTCCGTCCGTGCAAGCTGTAATTTGAGTAAAAATTGAGATATCATGATGAAACTTGGTACACGTATTTCTGGGCTCCATAAGAAGGTTAAGTTCGAAGATGGGCAAAATCGGCTCACTGCCACGCCCACAAAATGGCGGAAACCGAAAACCTATAAAATGTCATAACTAAGCCATAAATAAAGATATTAAAATGAAATTGGCACAAAGGA
>NW_017534930.1:58768-60507 GCF_001853355.1 Bactrocera latifrons
TTTTTTTTGTATTTATCTCGTAAATGACTAGAGCTCTAGCAAAAATATACGTGACAAACTTGTAGGAAATTTTTTTTGCTACAAAAAAGGGCCGAGGTCAAAATCGCCATCATTACTACTTCTCGAGATATTTGCCTTTCTAAGTAAGGCTGTATGGAATTTTCATAGATTTGATTTTTTATTACACACCACCTACGAAAATTCTATAAAGCTTTACTTAAAACGCTGAATATCTCGAGAAGTGTAAATGATAGCGATTTTGACCTTCGGCCTTTTTTAAATAAAAATAAAATTTCCTACCACTTTGTAATGAACATTTTTTATAGCTCTTGTATAGTAAACACTTGATTTTTCAGAATTTTTTGTGATGTGGAAAATATTGAGTTAGATAATCAATTTTTCAAGAATGTAGATTTACTTGAATAATGCAAAATATCAAAAATATCGTTGGAAATTTGAAAGAAAAAAGCAAACAACTTGGAAAATAAATGACACCCTAATATATGTATACATCGTCACATAAAATTCAAAACAGCATATCATCAATCGAAAATCGCTGACAGATATAATAATCCATTTTAAACCCAAACCCCAAATTTTGTTTCAATGTGAGTGTATGATAACCAATATATAACCACTTAACGACTAAGACTCAAATTTTGTTTCAATATCAGTGGTTTCTGTTATATCGTTTTTCCTTCGCTTGTAAACTTATAAAAGTGATATTATGTTATTTTGCATATAAGGTGACGATGTATACATATATAGTCTACAAATTCTTTGCATAAATTGACGTGATTTTTAGTCTATTTACTTGCCTGCGAATTCTTTTGATTCTTTGTAGTACAGAATAATAATTATGGCTTGCCTTTATGTATAAGTATAGTAAATATCAGCTCATACAGTAAAATGATAATAATTGTTGCGCCCTTTTCTATTCTCTATACTTTTTCTTTCAGATTACAATAATTTTCGGTGGAATATTCATAACCGGCATGCTGGGCAACATTCTGGTGTGTGTGGTTATTATACGCCATCCAACAATGCACACGGCAACGAACTATTACTTATTCAGTCTGGCAGTCTCGGATTTAATATACCTGCTATTTGGTAAGTGGTTATGTTAAAACTGGTTTTAAACTTAATTTACACAAAACCCCCTTAAGTAGAACTAAATCATAATTAATAATATTTCACTTACCTATACGATATTACATGCTATATAATCCTACTAACTACAATAGTTGCCATGAGGCATTGTTACTCATACGCCTCGCCGTCCTATTACGAGTATTAATTACATTTGGTATAGCTAGGCCTTTGGTTATAGATTCCCCGAAATAGCTGATTATCAATTCACTCAATCGCGGTATCGCGGTAATTAATTTGTGATTAATATGAGCGTTCAGCAGAGTCAATGTTGAAAGACAGAGRRATATTGGRGTACAATAAATCATTACGTCCGCTRTGTTACTAAAGCTAAACTGTTGAAGCCATGAAAATTAATTGTTTACTTTGTTTTTTTTTTAATATGATAGACTATTAAAGCTGGAACTGTTAGATATAATATAACAGTGTTAATGAAGAGGTGGTTATATATTTAGGTATTGTTGAGAATACTGCGTTTGTCGAACTTTGTGCTGATTTTTGTTCATATTGGAGTATTCTCATTAATAATAAATACTGATTTTATTTTAATCACATGCACATTTTTTATTACAATTTTCTATTAATTTCTG
>NW_017534930.1:61800-72205 GCF_001853355.1 Bactrocera latifrons
CTGTGATTTAACACCATTAGACTACTTCTTGAGCGGAAATTTGAAGTCATTCGTCTTTAGAAATGAACGGCATCCTTTTCAAGATTTAGAAGTCAATACCAAAATTAATGAGAAACTGCTCCAATCACCACAAATCCAAAATGACAGTGTTTTCAAAGCTTACATCTTCACATAGAAATCACTCCTCTTGAGTCGTGACTCTTGTCATACAATTTTAGTGTTCCATATTAACATTTTACATAAATTACAATATGCCATATCGTAAAGTTGCCGTTACGAGATTTAACCTTTTGAAATGTGAATTAGCACAGTGATTGCCTGAATATGAGAAGAAGTTCAAGGTGACTGACACTCTCCCAAGTCAATAAATTTCAATAAAGCACTTATTGCACTTATTACTTCCGTAAAAAGCCATTACGCTTAAATTGTCATAAATGGAGAAGTGTGAAGTTTTTGTCATTCACGCAAAGAAGTAGTTTGGGCACGTAGATTGTAATGAAAGAGTATGGGAAAAGWTATTCGAAGGTTGGAGACATTTTCGTTTTCTACTTCTTGGGAGTAATAATTAATTAATATCATTATTTGTAGCGCTTTTAATAGTAAAGTTTCACCAAAATTTCTGCAAATTTTATGATTTCCGAACTCTGTACGTTTGACAAATATTTTGTAACATTTACCACAGTTGAGTTGGATGCGTATATTAGAAACAAGATTCCATTGGCTAGCATATGGATAGCACAGCACGCCTTTACGAAGGATTCATCCATAGAGACTGCACTTCACTCTCTAACCTTAAACATAGCGAGAGCTCTAGAGCATAAGGAATATGCCCTAATCGGCWTTCTTGACGTAAACACAGCGTTTAMAATTGTTTWCAATGGCGCACTCGTTAAYTGTAGCAGCCCGCATAAAGCTCGCCATCATAGCATAGATAAAAGCTATGCTGAGCTGCAACAAGATTAATGCAGGGTGGAAAGTATCTAGATTTCTCCGTTTAACGCAAACTGGAACTACTCAGGAATTTCTCTTTCGCCTCTCCTGCGGTCACTTATRGCAAATGAGCTTCTGGAAATTTTTAAAGAAAGGACACCCAAGCCAAGACAGGCGTATCTTGTTTTAGGATGCTTTGTTGTTGTGTGTCTCATACTAGAAACGTTTGGTGCGAATACCGCTCTCTTTGTAACGGGAACAATAATAACCACTCCTACGGCTGTGCTGAAAGGATACAGCTAATAACGCGGGAAGTGACATGAAGACATTAATAAGGACATAGTTAGACAAGGAGCAATTAAAACCACAATACCGCATCGCATTGTATCAGCTAATGTCCGTAGAAATAAGGTGGCGATATATTATATGTAGAGGCTGCCCGAAAGCGGGTTCCAGGCTACAAGTGCTTTCCGGGATACAAAAAAGCTGATAAGATTGGCAAAGGACTCATCTGTCTGGTTATCGAACCAGTTTAAAAAACATGCAAGTCGCTAAAAACGATACACAATASAATTTTTGAAAGAAATGACAGACGGATCACGGCAATATAGAATGCCTTATAGGTATGAGGAGCGCCAAGACCATGTGCAAGGAACGGCATTCATGCTTTTTACTTACATGGTCACGTAAAGGCTGCGTTGACGTCTTACATCGTACATAGTCCATATGGCATTTACGTCTACCTACTTGCCAATATGTATAACCTAACCTATCGCAATATAAGCTAACCTGATCTTATACCATTGAATTTGTTTAAGAGGTTCCAAATCAATTTCATAACCTTAATAAAGGACTTTTGAATAACCTGTGTTTGTATTGTTTTTAGTTTTAATTTTTAAGAAGTTAGATGGGTTCCTCGGGTAAAAAACAGTCTTTCTTTAAAAACTTTGTTTTTCATACAAAATCTGAAATATTTTATTAGAATTTTTTATTGTTACAAATATACGCTATAACAAAGACCTTCTGAAATTTTTGGAACAAAATATTTCAAAGTCGGCCATTGCGACGACATTTCCGGTGACCCTTCGAAAAAAGATGCGCCCCCGTTGGCAAGAAAATACTTCACAGGATCATATAAGTAAAAAAATACGTGTTTTATTGAAAACCTTCACTTAGAACTTTGACGAAAGAAAAAAACTGAAAATTTTATTTTCGGCAGACATTTTTACAAAAAAATATAAATTTCAGTGAAAACATTTGTTTTATAATAATTGTAATCGAAATCAAATAATTTTTCATGCAAGTTTTTAGAAATTGTATCACACAGACCTGTGCAAAATTTCATGAAGATCGGGTAAGTAGTTCTCGAGAAATCTTTCTCACCAAAAACACAATTTCAAGAAAACGCGTTTAAAACCTAAGCCTAGCTAGTCTCAAGATCACATATTATCAAGGCTGTATCTCCGAAACCAWTACTCGGATCAACTTGACAATTTGGGACAATACTCTGGAAATGCTGTAGAATTTAATGAGAAAAAAAATTCAAAGCTATCAATAAATAAATAAATAGAGAATATCCGCAGAAATTTTGCACATTGAGCTACTACACGATATACTATATGTCACACAAACTTATAAAAATCCAAATCAAAATAAATTGATATTTATACTATATTATACTACAAGTATAAGAAATGTACCGTCCGTATAAAGTGTGAATAGCTAACGGTTAACGGTTTTATATGTAAAAGCTCATAAAGCTTTGGTATAAATTATCTGTCTACCTTTCCACGCGGCACACGCTTCCTCCGGCGACAGCTGCCACATTTCTGTCTTTTTCAACCTCGGTTTTGAAATCTTCACCTATTTCTAATGCAAATTAATGCTACGATTTTATAACTCAACACACCAAATAAAGAGTACTAAATTAATATAATAAGAAGTGCGAGATAAAGCAAAGCAAAGTGTGGTAAACTGGATCAGTATCGAGTCAATTGACCCAAATTCTTAGTCTTTTTCCMATTTTTCAAAAGTAACTGTTTTTACGCTCGTATAGTAAAAACGTGTAAAACCCTTTCTTTTAAGTTTTCAACTTTTCTAAAGTTTTACCAAAAGTAATACGCAAAAATAAAATAAAAAAACTGGTATCTAAAAACATGAGCGCGATGAAGTAAATCATACTAGAACTAACGTAAAAAAGACTAYTTTGAGTTGTGAAGCTTTAGCGATTAATATTCAAAAGGCACACGAATGAACTACACATGACATGAACCGTAAGCAAGTGTTCACCTTAAATTATACACATGAATACGGCGTTGTTGTAAAGTGGCTAGCGTAATCTCACTTGAATGCCACGACGACGGGATACTGAGGACATAAAGAAGCCGTAAAACTATTCAGTGTTAAAGAAAATGCACTCGTATTTACATACGCATGTTTATATAAACTCCTATAAATGYACTTTCCCTACAATGAAACATCAAATAGTAAGAGAAGAAACAGAAGAAACTGGTTGAACAAGAAATAGACAGAGTTGCATTAAACTCACATATATGATTTCAATATTTGTTTAAAAAAAAATTTTTTTTTTTTTTTGTTTATAAAACCAGGGAGAATATTGTCTTATACACCATATAGTATATTGGAGAAAAGTAGTATTTTTTAAATCATACATTTATTTTTATTATCCCAGCATAACATTTCGTCTATAATAAATGTCTGTGCTTTAAAGACAAATTAAAATTTTTCATTGACCCACCTAATCAGCTGACTAGTCCAACTAGCGGTTCATACTTATGAGAAAGCATTTTTTCAGGATATATATGTGACCAGGTCTACGAAAAGGGAGCTAACGTGCGGAAACTAGTTTTCTGGCAAACAGCTGTTAAAAATAAACAACTCGTTTCGTCAGTTTCTCGTTATCCAATTAATTGTTCTCCTTTCCAGAGGCTTCGAGGACGTCCAGTAAGTGTTGCTTTTGGTTATAGTTCATCGTGTAAGTTGCTAGTGTGGAACACTGAACCCCTTTCCGTAGACCAGGTCACATATATAGGTGCCTATGAACCTATTAAAACAACTGTAAGTGTAGTCGTCAAAGCAAGTGCCTKCAAATATTGCCTCAAGGCGAAGAGTAAAAAATATTCAAAGTGGACTATAAAAGCATGAAAACACACTCATATAATACATACATATACATATGTAGTATATAAGACTCGTACAATAAGTACATAACCACACATACTTATTCAGAAACGGTAACAAGTACGTAGGCTTTTACCGCAAGTTTTTCTACCCTGAGTTGCTTTCCGGTTCATGCACCTTTATCTTTATATTCGTCATATGTTAGGGTTTGATAGACTTCCTTGCTTTACTTTGGACGATTTTGCTGTTTTTTTTTAACTTTAAAAATATTTTAATAGAATTAAATTTTAAGGTTTCGGTATACTAACAACCTGGCAGTTACTGTCACCAGCTATAAAGGTTGATCCCTTTTGTGGTGGAATGGGGAGGGTCTATTATCATTCGAAAGCACTTTCTTTGGCACTTATCCGTGCAGGTTATCTCTGTCAAATGTTGGCCCCGGCTGTATCTTAGGTGGTAAATCCGTTGAGTACAATTTTARATGACTCGTTCGAGAATTTCAATTGGTACCTGGCGAATGACACGCATAATGTTTTGCTCCAAAGCCTGAATCGAAGCGAGAATGCCCACTTAGGACCATAAATCTTCCCACAGGAAAAACTGTAAAAGGGTGCAATCTGCGCCTTGAAACGTTCTCCATCGAATGTTGGGATGTGTGGAAAGTGGCGTAATCTTATAGAAACCAAATGTTGCTGGTCATTTGAAGATCAGGCATCAAATAKTCGGTWACCATATCGYGATAACGGTCGCCTTTGATGGTTACGTTTTCACCGGCACAATTTTTGAAGAAATATGTTGCTGTTGTTGTTTTTTCTGGATGAAATGGCAGCTCTTGAAGCTTCAGGTTACTCTTCATCCCAAATGCGGTACTTKTGCTTRTTTACATACCCATTRAGCAAGAAATTGACCTAATCGTTGAACAACATTGGGGTCAAAAACGTGGAGTCTTCTTGGAACATACTCGTATAGTAAAGCGRTGTCSCTTGTGAAGGTTGAGCGGCTTCATATCGTGTACAAACTGTATTTAATTTATGATAGCGACGTAAAATGCACCAAAGCGTTCCATACRTCAGTCCAAGTTACTATGAACGGCACAGATTCGACTCACCACTGTCTCTGTGTACTCTCTCAGCTAAAGCTGCTTTATTTTMTTTACTGCGAGCTRGACGTGTTCTATTCTGGGTCWCAAKATGGGTGATTGTGTTGCGAATAGTATGCTTTCAGAGTGCTAATTATGGTGACCATAATTTGAGCGAAGCGCTCGAAACACATTCTTTACAGAACGTGAATTTTCGTATAAAAGTTAAACGATTTGTAAACGTTGTTCAACGTAAGTCTTTCCATGATAAAATRCCAAACAATATTGATCAAAAATAACATGACAACTTGACACAACTCASGCGTGATCTGTCGAAAATAAGCTATTGGAAACATTACTTCTACTTAACAGAGCTGCGAGTAAAAAATGAATTGAACAATCGAAAAACTTATATGCTAGCAGTATGCTACTTCTTCAGAGAATTTCGGCATGATGAATAGCTTTGCRTTACTCTTTTAACTTCAAATTCAAAGAAAATATTGTCATAAAAATATTCAGAAACCGCGAACTTTACATTACAGAATTACAACATTTTTTGACGTGACATTTATTTGACAGGTTTTCTAATTTAAATCTTTAGAACTACGCTTAGTTGTCCGAAGTCTACTGAGACTTATTATCTTTCCTGAACGTATTGTGCACATAAATTTTAGGCGCTGTTTGTCAATTGCTTAGCGCGTGATTTACGAGMTTACAGCACTGACCCGCCTTGGACCGCAAAAATGCAAATTTTTTATTGATTTAATTTATTGAATTGTATTGACGGGTATAATTTATGTGAAAGCTTTCCAAAATGAGCATATGTTATATGCAGATACATACTTATGTGGATGTCAAAACAGCTGAAGTTGGAAAATGTTAAGGATTATTTTAATTTGAAGTTCGCAAAAGCGCAAGCGGGAGCCCTTTGGCTGGCTTCAAACATTTATCGAGCTTTGAGAACGCCAATTTAACATAAATTTCATAACAAAAGAACTTTAACGTTAATTTTTGTTTGCTTCCAGGTTTGCCCGCAGAAATATTCCTGTACTGGCATCAATATCCCTACCTATTTGGACTTCCCTTCTGCAAGATACGCGCATTCATCTCAGAAGCGTAAGTAGCCGCCTTTGTGCCTTTGGTATTATCAGTGAAACATTATTTTATTTATTTGTTTAATGCCGATGAATGTTAAATGTCCTCCTGCGGCAATATTTTCATTTCATTCCATTCATTGCCTTTATATAATACACTCACCATCATTATTATTATTGTTGTAATTGCTGCTATTGTGGTTATTATTTTTACTTTACCATTGACAGTTCGACGTACGTCTCCGTACTCACAATCGTCGCCTTCTCCATGGAGCGCTTTCTCGCCATTTGCCACCCCCTGCATTTGACCGCGATGAGCGGCTTTAAGCGCGCAGTTCGCATTATAGCCGCACTTTGGATTCTCAGCTTGTTAGGCGCCATACCCTTCGGCCTGCTCACGGATATTCAATACTTGAATTATCCTTTAAGTAAGCATATAATTTATTTGTTCGTGTTTGTTTTGAAAATTTAACATTTAACACTGACAGTCTCAGTAAACAATTTGAGAATTTCAATTCAATTACGCACTTAACTCTCGACATAATTATAACTTAAACTTTTTGCTTTCCTTCCTTCCGCTTCGAAAAGCTGAGACGACAATACCGGAGTCCGCGTTCTGCAGCATGTCGCACTACCCTGAAGAATTTCCACTGTTCGAGATCTCATTCTGCTTCTTCTTCGTCATACCGATGCTGCTGATAATCATCTTGTATGGCAAGATGGGCGCACASATACGTTTCAGCACGACACTGCAGTTGGGTGAGTAAGCGTTTCGGTATTTTAAATTGATGGATTTAAAGTCTGTATGTGCATTACATTGTAAGGTAAGCTTACTTGATGAGCTTATAAAGAAGATATTGTGCTAGAATAAGCGAGGGCAGTACCCTTGCCCTTATATTAACATTATCTTTTTATACCCAGTCAGTGGCTGTACTGGATTATTGCTCAAATCAAAGACAGTATTAAATGACCTCCGACACAAGAAGCACCTTAACATTAACCCCTTCTTTTATCTTCTTCCTTTCTCTAGGCGTTCAACAGGGCTCTATGCACCGTGAATCTCGACATCAGCAGTCACGCAAAGCTGTAATACGCATGTTGGGTAAGTCAAATTTCTCTGCTACCTTATTTTCACAATTTACCTAGTGCCTAACAATTAAAGAGACATTTAATGAAAATGAATATGAAATGGCAAAGGGTATTGGCGTTGTAGAAAGCCATCGGAGGTAGAGCGATTATATTATATAACATAGCCATGTATGAAAAGAAAATATAATGTGGAAAATTAATCATTAAAGAAAATGCCTTAAGCATTTAGACTGATTTGCTTATAAATTTTCGAAAGGGAAAGTCCAAAAAAACAACAGAAGAAACTTTAACTTTGGTTGCACCGATGCTGAGGCACTCTATACAAATGAATAGTATCCAAGCTAAATAATATATTTGGAAATTATAGCGCTATCTTGGACAATAATCCTTGCCGAATGACAGCTATATTCTATATCCATTTTTGAAGCATACTTGTATATAAAATTTGTACATATTTTTTAGCGAAGCTGTTAGGAAATGTGTAAGCATGAAATTATATATATATTTTTCTAAAGTACCTGTATAGAACACAGCGCTTCATATTGTGGAACTTTAACTGAAAGTTAACCTCGTAACATACGGTATCATCCTTCATGTTCTAACCAAAAATAATTCATAAGGGCTTGATTATTAAATTGTATTCTAGTCCAGATCCCCAAATTTTTTATATCTATAGAAGAGTACACAAAATGAATGCATAAATGAAAACTTTAATTTTGAAAAGGTGGTGTACTCGTCTAAAAATATAACACAATGATGGATTCTTGATTGGAATGAATTTTATTATCTTAAGTGGGTCAGTGGGGTTTCCCGGGTAAAAAACAGCATTTTTTCTAGAATTGTATCTTCATATAAAAAACGATTTTTTATTTATTTAAATTTTTGAACACACCTCAAGCAAAGAATATTCTTGTACTTTGAAGCTTTATATAAAACCCTATGTAAACGCATACCCTTTGTAAAAAGTACGAAAAATAGTAGATTCAACACAGTGTAGTCTTCTGCACAATGACGCTTTATACCTCCATATGTGGCACAAGTGCGTTTGGGCTTACGCTAAGCAATGCTAAATATCCATAGAACATGTTTGCAGTGGAAAAGTCGACTGAGTGGCACTTCAACTCAGCTCACAGTGCCACAAGTGCGTCTGCCACAGCACTTACACACATAAATACCGGTAAATAGAGATGTATGTAGGTATGTAAAAAGTGTCTGCATAAGACAGTTTTATTTACATTGGGATATCAGACACTATGTGTATTAAAGTTGTGTTTCTAACTAAAGTTAGATGTCCTTGAACTATTTTTACCAAAGTGATGACGTTTTACGCGAGATATGTTGTATGTAGGAACAAGATACATTTACATTGCGTATATATACATATATGCTACAATCGWGCATGAGTTTTCATATATGATCATGTTTGTCGGTCAAGAACAAGTCCAAATTTGGACTGAAACAACAAAATTGTTTAAAATTGCTTAAAGGACTTTTTTCTGCAGAGCAATATTGAGAAATTCTGACCTTTTAGAGAGTCTCAGCTTTACTATATAAGAAAAAAGTGTAATGCTTGTAGCGGTTGAAACACAAGCGCCATTTCCCATAACTCTAGTATAATGACCCGCTTCCTTATCCATTCTTGCGAAAGCAGAAATAACGACGCGGTCAATGATATCAATCTCATCGGCGGACGCCAGCAGTTGTACACTCTTATGGAARATAATACCTTCCCTATTTAGTTCTACAGCTCGTATTATTTTCACCAAGAGCAGATTGAAGAAGTCGAACGATAGGAGTTCCCCTTGTTTTCAAACCTTTTATGACATCATACGGCTCGGAAAGGTCGTTTCCGATTCTGACAGAGATTTTGATATTGCTCAACGTCAGTTAACACAGCCGTATTAGTTTTGCGGGGTTATCAAATTCGAACTTCGCGGCTTAAAGGCAGCTCCTTTTCGTGCCGTCAAAAGMAGCTTTGAAATCGACGAAGAGGTGGTGCGTATCGATTTTCTTTTTCAAGATTTGGCGCATGATGAATATCTGGTCAGTTGTTGATTTGACAGGTCTAAAGCCACAATGATAAGGTTCAATCAGTTTGTTGACGGTGTGCTTTAATGTTTCACACAATACGATCCATACAACCTTATAAGCGATGTTGAAGAGGCTTACACTTAGTTGGCGCAAATATTAAGTGCCTTAGTAAATGTGGGGTGATACTTCGAAAAGATATCAGGTGGCTCACTTAAGAAGTTTTTGGGTAACACAAAGTACAAATGTCTATCCAATTGAAATTGTAGCCCAATTTAAATTGGGCACTATTGAAAATTTGGGAACAAGTGATTGCTTATTATACTCCGTTTATTCCGAACTCACACGTTCTCTTCTTTCAGACTTTAAGCCTGCTCGATATGCTTTTTCCGTGCGTATTCTGTTTATTTGCTTCTTTAAATGAGGCGGACAAAATTTTACGTGTGAATGTATGTTAACGTGCTTACATACGTACATACTTATGTATATATAAGTACCACATGTTTATATATTGTCTTTTTTCGTTCAACTAGACCCAAATTGAAACTTTCAGACAACAACTAKAAAGTCTCAAGGTCTTACACAAACATTTTATTGTCAACCGCCRTCCTGTTTGTGGCTACTAGACAGAGAAGAGCATTGCGTGGTAGGCACATTTGTTTAGATATAACATACATATACCATAGGTACGAGTATACCCAWGTAATATATATGGATGCATGCTTTACTTATGGACGTATGTATGTACTCTACAGTATATATATACAGAGTTGACAGCTAATTATTTTAACGTAAATTAAATTATTTTCGAATAAATCACTTATTTTTACCGTTTTTTCACTCATTTTATTGAAACTTACATTACGTTTAAAGTTTAATTAATTTTTTTTTTTTTTTTTTTTTGAAGATTTTCGACCATCAAGATCTATGTGATTTATTTTGGTTACAGCGCTCCAAACAATATAATTCCATTTATTTGTTGTTCAAGATTAATAAACATTGGAAAAATCGACACGTTGTTTACTATGAATTTTAGTGAGACTCT